>NC_059129.1:147291967-147489633 GCF_020740605.2 Lemur catta | reverse complement strand
GCCCCACTTCTTCCGAGGATTGGCTCAGGAGTCCCGGCTCCTACCCCCATAGGGCGTGGCCATCCCACCTCCCCATATGCAGAGTTCGGTAGCCCCGCCTGCTCTAACGCCGCGGGTTGCATGGGATAAAACCTCTTCTCACACTGCGCAAGGGACCCCGCCTCCTCTCACAGAGGGCACAGCAAGCCGACCTCCTCTCATGCCGCATTTGGGCCCCCACCTCCTCTTCCGTGGGGCATGGGTCGCACTGCCTCCCAGGATTGGCTCAAGAGTCTGGGCTCCTCCCCCATAGGGCGTGGCCATCCCACCTTCCCTCACCCACAGCGCGGCATCCCCGCCTGCTCTAATGGTAGGGGGATGCATTTGCTAAACCTCCTCTTACTTTGGGCAAGGGGACCCACCTCCTCTAACAGTGGGTGGGACGCATAAGCCCCTCCTCCTCTTACACAGGGCATGGCAGCTGCACCTCCTCTAACGCTACATTCGGACCCCAAACCTCCTGTCATGTAGGGTACGGGGCCCCACCTCATCTTTCCTGGGGCATGGGGAAGGGCCTACTTCCACCCAGGATTGTCTCAGGAGTCCCGGCTCCTCCCACATAGGGCGGGGCCATCCCACCTTCCCTTATGCAGCCTGAGGCAGCCCCACCTGCTCTAACGGTAGGGGTATGCATTGGCTAAACCTCCTCTCACTATGGGCAAGGGGCCCCGCCTCCATCACGCAGGGCATGGCAGGCCCCCATCCTCTCACAGTATATTTGGGACCACACTACCTCTCATGTAGGGTACAAGGCCCCACCTCCACTTCAGTGGAGCAAGGGGACCCCCACTTCCTCCAAGGATAGGCTCAGGAGTCCGGGCTCCTCCCCCACAGGGCGTGGCCACCCCACCTCCCATCATGCAGGGCGCAACAACCCCACCTGCTCTAACGGTGGGGGTGTTGCCTGGCCTAAACCTCCTCTCCCTCTGGGCAAGGGGCCCCGCCTCCTCTAATAGTGGGTGGGACACATTAGTCGCACCTCCTCTCACGCTGCATTTGGTACCCCATTGCCTCCCAGGATTGGCTCAGGAGTCCCGGCTCCTCCCCCATAGGACGTGGCCATCCCACCTCCCCTCACGCACAGCAGGGCATCGCCGCCTGCTCCAATGGTGGGGGAATGCATAAGCTAAACCTCCTCTCACTGTGGGCAAGGGGCCCCACGTCCTCTCACGCAGGGCACCACAGGCCCACCTCTTCTCACACTGCATTTGGGTCCCCACGTCCTCTTCCGTGGGACATGGGTCCCCTCTGCCTTTCAGGATGGGCTCAGGAGTCCTGGCTCCTTCCCCATAGGGCGTGACCATCCCACCTCCCCTCATGCAGGGTGCGACAGCCCCGTCTGCTCTAAGGGTGTGTGTGTGGGGGGGTGCATTGGCAAAACCTCCTCTCACTCTGAACAAGGGGCCCCGCCCTTTCTAACAGTGGGTGGGATGCATTGGCCCCACCTCCTCCCACGCAGGACACAGGGGGCCGACTCCTGTCAAGCAGGGCGTTGGTGCGTCGTCGTCTCCTTTCACAGAGGGCAGAGTCCCCGCCCTCCTCTGATGCAGGGCACGGGTCCCCTCCTCTTCTGTTGGGGGGGCGCCTTGGCCCCTCCTCCTCTCACGCAGGGCACAACCACCCCACCTCCTCTCACGCAGGGCACAGAGAGCTGCCTTCTGTCAAGCACAGCCCAGGTGCCCCGCGTCCTGTCACGCAGGGCTTGGCGGCACCGCCTCCTCCGATGCAGGGCATGAGGCCCCTCTTCTTCTGTGCGGGAAGGCACATTGGCCCCTCCTCTCCTCACGCAGTACACAGCAACCCCACCTTCTCTCACGCAGGACACGGTGGGCGGCCTCATATCAACCAGTTTGCAGGTGCCACACCCCCTCTGATGCAGGCACAGGGCTCCCCCTCCTCTCAAACGTGATTCGAGCCCCCGCCTCCTCGCATATAGGGGACGGGGAACCACCTCCTCTCCAGTCGGGCATCGTGGCCCCAATTCCTCCCAGGCATGGCTCAGGAATCCTGGCTCCTCCCCCATAGGGCATGGCCATCATACCTCCCCTCAAGCACGGCGCAACAGCCCCGCCTGCTCTAACGATTGGGGGGTGCATTAGGTAAACCTCCTCTCACTCTGGGCAAGGGGCTATGCCTCGTCTCAAGCAGGGCGTTGTGGCCCCAACTCCTATCCCGCTGGATGAGGGCCCCCAATTCCTCCCATGTAGGGTACAGGGCACCGCCACCTCTTCCGTGGGCCATGGGGGCCCCACTTCCTCCCACGATTTGCTGAGGAGTCCTGGCTCCCACCCCATAGGGCATGGCCATCCCACCTCCCCTAATGCAGGTTGCGACAGCCCTGCCTGCTCTAATGTGGGGGACGGGTGCATTGGTTAAACCTCCTATCACTGTGGGCAAGGGGCCCCGCCTCCTCTCAAGCAAGGCGTTGTGACCTCGCCCTTCTAATAGTGGGTGCGACGCATTGACCCCTGCTCCCCTCAGGCAGGGCACAGAGGGCCGCTTCCTGTCAAGCAGGGCGCAGGTGCGTCGCATCCTCTCACACAGGGCATGACGGCACCGCCTCCTATGATACAGGGCAAGGGGCCCCTCCTCTTCTTTCGGGGGAGGCGCATTGGCCCCTCCTCCCCTCACACAGGACACAACCACCTAACCTCCTCTCACGCAGGGAATCGAGGGCCGCCTCATGTCAAGCAAGGCGCAGGTGTCCAGCCTCCTGTCACGCAGGGCATGGAGGGACCGCCTCCTCTGATGCAGGGCACGAGGCCACTCCTCTTCTTTGGGGGCAGGCACATTGGTCCCTCCTCTCCTCATGCAGGACACAGCAACCCCACCTCCTCTCACACAGGGTAGGGAGGGCCGCCTCACATCAACAAGTTCCAAGGTGCCACACCCCCTCTGATGCAGGCACAGGGCTCGCTTTCCTCTCACACGTGATTCAGGTCCCCACATCCTCATACAGGGTATGGGGAACCACCTCCTCTCCTGTCGGGCATGGGGGCCCCAGTTCCTCCTGGGCATGGCTCAGGAGCCACCGCTCCTCCCCGATAGGGCATGGCTGTCACACCGCCCCCCATGCAGGACGCAGCAGCCCCACCTGCTCCAACTGTGTTGAGAGTGCATTGCCTAAACCTCCTCTCACTCATGGCAAGAGGCCCCGCCTTCCCTCAAGCACGGCGTTGTGTCCCCGCCTCTTCTAACAGTGGGTGGGATGTGTTGGCCTCTTCCACCCTCACGCAAGTCACGGGCTAGCCCTCCTCTCACACACGATTCGGGCCTTCACCTCGTCTCATGCAGGATATGGGGCCCCACCTTCTCTTCCGCGGGGAATCGGTGCCCCACTTACTCCCAGGATTGGCTCAGGAGCCCTGGCTCCTCCCCCATAGGGCGTGGCCATCCCACCTCCCCCAGGTAGGCTGCGACAGCACCGCCTGCTCTAAGGGTGTTGAGAGTGCATTGCTTAAAACGCCTCTCACTCTGGGCAAGGGTCCCTGTCTCCTCTCAAGCACCGTGTTGTGGCCCCACCTCTTTTAACAGTGGGTGGGACGTGTTAGCCCCTCCTTCCCTCAAGCAGGGAATGGGTCCCCACTCCTCACGCAGGACACGGCAGCCCCACCAAAGCTCATCTGTTGGCTGTCCAATGTTCTCTAAATCCCAGAGGTGAGAACTGGCCTACAGAACAGGGCTCATCTGTGGGCTGTGTCAGGTTCTCTAAGTCCCTGGAAGGGACCAGCTGAAGACCAGGGCTCATCTCTGGGCTATATCAGGTTCCGTAAATCCCTTGGGGTCTGGTGTACAGACCAGGGCTAAACTGTTGGGATGTCCCAGATTCCCTAAATCCCTGGGGGGACAGGCCTCCAGGCCAGGACTCATCTGTGGGATGTCCCAGGTTCCCTAAATCCCAGGGGGGCCTGGCCAATAGAACAGGGCTCATCTGTACACTGTTCCCTAAATCTTGAGGGGACTGGCCTACAGACCAGGGCTCATTCTTGGGATATCCTAGGTTCCCTAAATCCCTGAGGGGACTGGCCTACAGACCAGGACTCATCTGTTGGCTGTCCCACGTTTTGTAAATGCCAGGAGGGGGGACTGGCCTACAAAACAGGGCTCATCTCAGCAGTCTCAGGTTCCCTAAATCCCTGGGGGCCTGGCTTACCACCAGGGATCCTCTGTGGGCTGTCCCAGGTTCCCTAAATTACTGGGGGGACAGGGATATACAACAGGGTCATTTGTGGGCCATCCCAGGTTGCCTAAATTCAAGGGGGGACAGGTCTACAGGCCAGGGCTCCGGTGTGGCCTGTCCCAGCTTGCGCAAAACCCTTGAGGACTGATTTACACACCAAGGTTCATCTGTGGGCTCTCCCAGTTCCCTAAATCCCTGGGGCAGACTGGCCTAAAGACCAAGGCTCATATGTAGGATGTCCCAGGTTCCCTGAATCACTGGGGGGTGTGGTCCACAGACCAGAGCTGTCCCAGGTTCCCTAAATACGTGGGGGGACTGGCCAGAAGACAAGGTCTCATCTACAGGATATCCCATGTTCCCTAAATTCCTCAGGGTCTGGCCTACACAGCAGGGCTCATCTGTGGGATGTCCCATGTTCCCTAAATCCAAAGGCGCAACTGGCCTACATACCAGGGCTCATCTGTCGGATGTCCCAGGTCTTTAAATACCTGGGGGGACTGATCTACAGACCAGGGCTCATCTGTCGGCGGTCCCAGGGTCCCTACATCCCTGTTGGGGAGTGGCCTACAGCCCAGGGCTGCTCTGTGGGAGGTCCAAGATTCCCTAAATATCTGGATAGGACAGGCCTATAAACCAGGGCTCATTTGTGGGATGTCCCAGGTTCTGTAAATCACAGATGGGGAGGAGTGGCGTACAGACAAAGGCTCAACTGTGGGATGTCCCAGGTTGCCCAAATCCCTTGGGGACTGATTTACAGATCAGGGCTCATCTGTGGGCTGTCCCAGTGCCCTAAAACCCTGGGGGCTTACCCACCAGGGCTCATCTGTGTGATTTCCCAGGTTCCCTAAATCCCTGGGGTGGATTGACTTGGAGAGCAGGGCTCTTCTGTGGGCTGTCCCAGGTTCCCTAAATCCCAGGGAGGGACTGCCCTACAGACAAGGGCTTATCTGTGGGCTGTCCTAGGTTCCCTAAATCTCTGGGGGGACTAGCCTACAAGACAGAACTGTCCCAGGTTGCTAAATTTCTGGCAGGACTTGGCTACAGAGCACAGCTCCTCTGTGGGTGGTCCCAGGTTCCCTGAATCCCTGGAGGAGACTGGCCTAAAGACCAGGGCATAATTCTTGGATGTCCCAGGTTCCCTAAATCCCTGGAGGTCTGGCCTACAGACCACTGCTCATCTGTGGGATATCCCATTACCCTAAATCCCTGGGGGGAACTGGCCTACAGAGTAGGGCTCATCTGTGGGCTCTACCAGGTTCCCTAAATCCAAGGGGGGTACTGGCCTGCAGCCCAGGGCTCATCTGTGGTATGTCCCAGGTTCCCTAAATCCCTTGCAGGACTGGCCTACAGACCAGGGCACATCTGTGGGTTGTCCCAGCTTCCCAAAATCCTGGAGGGACTGGCCTATAGACCAGGGCTCATCTGTGGGATGTCCCAGATTCCCCATATTCCAAAGGGGACTGGCCTAGAGACCAGGACTCATCTGTGGGATGTCCCATGTTCCCTAAGTCCCTGGGTGGGAACTGCCCTACAGATCAGGGCTCATCTGTGGGATATCCCAGGTCCCTAAATCCCTCAGTGTACCAATCTAGAGATGAGGGCTCATCTATGGGCTGTCCCAGGTTCCCTAAATCCCTGTTGGAGAGTGGCTTACAAACTAGGGCTTATCTGAAGGCTGTGCTAGTTTCCTTAAATCACTGAGGGAACTAGCCTACAGCCCAGGGCTCATCTGTGGTATGTCCCAGGTTCCCTAAATCTCTTGCAGGACTGGCCTACAGACCAGGGCTCATCTGTGGGATGTCCCAGATTCCCCATCTTCCAAAGAGGACTGGCCTAGAGACCAGGACTCATCTGTGGGATGTCCCATGTTCCCTAAATCCCTGGGTGGAAACTGCCCTACACATCAGGGCTCATCTGTGGGATATCCGAGGTCCTTCAATCCCTCAGTGTACTGATCTAGAGATGAGGGCTCATCTATGGGCTGTCCCAGGTTCCCTAAATCCCTGTTGGAGAGTGGCTTACAAACTAGGGCTTATCTGAGGGCTGTGCTAGTTTCCTTAAATCACTGAGGGGACTAGCCTACAGACCAGGGCTCATCTGTGGGCTGTGCCAGGTTCTGTAAATCCCTGGGGGAAACTGGCCTACAGACCAGGTTCATCTGTTGGCTGTTCTAGGTTCCCTAAATCCCAAGGAAGGACTGGTCTATTAGCCAGGGCTCATCTGTGGGCTGTCCCAGGATCCCTAAATCCCTGGGGAGACTGTCTGCAGACCAGGGCTCATCTGTGTGATGTCCCAGGTTCCCTAAATACTTGGAGAGAATGGCCTTATGACCAGGGCTCATCTGTCGGCTGTTCCAGTTTCTGTAAATCCTTGGCAGTGAACAGACCTACACACCAGAGCTAATCTGTGGGCTGTCCCAGGTTCCTTAAATCCCTGGGGGGACTGTATAGACCAGGGCTCATTTGTGGCATGTCCCAGGTTCCTTATGTCACTGGGGGGACTGCCCTACAGACCAGGGCTCATCTGTGGGCTGTGCCAGGTTCCCTGAATCCCAGGGGGGAACTGGCATGCACAACAAGGCTCAACTGTGGTATGTCCCAGGTTGCCCAAATCCCTTGAGGACTCATTTACAGACCAGGGCACATCCGTAGGCTGTTCCAGTGCCAGAAATCCCTGGGACAGACTGGGCTACAGACCACGGCTCATCTCAGTGATGTACAAAATCTCTAAATCTCTGGGGGTACTAGCCTACAGACCAGAACTGTCCCAGGTTCCTCAATTCCTGGCAAGACTGGGTTACAGAGCACAGCTCCCCTATGGGTGGCCCCAGGTTCCCTAAATCCCTGGGGGTGGGACTGGGCTACAGACCAGGGCTCATCTGTGGGCCATCCCAGGTTCCCGGAATCCCTCCCATACTGGCCTAAAGACTAGGGCATAATTCTTGGATGTCCCATGTTCCCTAAATCCCTGTGGGTCTGTCTTACACACCACGTCTCATCTTCAGGATGTCCCATGACCCTAAATCCCTCGGGGGAACTTGCCTACAGACCAGGGCTCATGTGTGGGTCTACCAGGTTCCCTAAATCCAACAGGGGACTGGCCGGTAGGCTAGTCTGTAGACCAGGGCTCATCTGTGGGATGTCTCATGTTCCCTACATCCCAAGGAGAACTGGCCTACAGACCAAGGCTCATCTATTGGCTGTCCCAGGTACCCTAAATACTTGCGGGGTCTGACTTACACACCAGCACTCATCTGTGGGCTGTCCCAGGTTGCTGAAATCATTGTGGGACTGTCTACAGACCAGGGCTCATCAGTGGGCTTTCCCAGGCTCCCTAAAACCCAGGGGGGTCTGGCCTACGCACCAGGGCCTATCTGTGGAATGTTTGAGGTTCCCTACATTCCAAAGGGGACTGGCCTAGAGACAGGGCTCATCTGTGGTCTGTCCCAGGTTCCCTAAATCCTTGGGGAGGGACAGCCGTACACACCAGAGCTCATCTGTGGACTGTCCCAGGTTTTCTAAATCCCTGGGTGGACTGTCTATAGACCACGGCTGATATGTGTGATATCCCACGTTCCCTAAATCGCAGAGGAGACTGGTCTACAGACCACGGCTCATCTATTGGAATGTCCTAGGTTTCCTGAATCTCTGGGATACCAGCCTACAGACCAGGCCTCAACTATGGGATGTCCCACATCCCGTAAATCCCTTGGGGGGCTGGCCTACACACAAGGGCTCATCTGTGGGATTTCCCAGGTTCCCTAATAATTCCCTGGGGAGGACTAGCCTAAGAACAGGACTCATCTGTGGGAAGTCTCAGGTCCGTAAATCCCTTGGAGTACTGATCTACAGACCAGGGCTCATCTGTGGGCTGTCCCAGGTTCCCTAAATCCCTGGGGAGACTGTCTGTAGACCAGGACTCATCTGTGGCCTGTCACAAGTTCCCTAAGTCCCTGCGGTGACTGTTCTACAAAACGGGGCTCATCTGTGCAGTGTCCCAGGTTGCCAAAATCGCTGGTGGATTGTGTACAGGCCAAAGATCATCTGTGGGCTCTCCCAAGTTGCCTAAATCCCTGGAGGGAGGACTACAAACCATGGATCATGTGTGGTATGTCCCATGTTCCCTAAATCACATGGGGGCCTGGTCTGCAGACCAGGGCTCATCTGTGGACTCTCCCAGGTTCCCTAAATCCCTGAGGTGACTAGACTACAGACCAGAGTTGTCCCAGGTTTCCTCATGCCCAGGGGGCATGGGCCTACCCACCAGGGCTTATCTTTGGGATGTCCCAGGTTAACTAAATCCCTGGGGTGGACTGACTTGGAGAGCAGGGCTCCTCGGTGGGCTGTCCCAGGTTCCCTAAATCCCAGTGAGGAACTGCCCTACAGACCAGGGCTTATCTGTGCGCTGTCCTAGGTTCCCTAAATCCGTGAGGGGGTACCGACATACACAACAGAGCTTATTTATCGGCTGTCCCAGGTTCCCTAAATCCCTGGAGGGACTGGCCTTATGACCAGGGCTCATCTATTCGGATATCCCAGGTTCACTGAATTCCTGGGGTACTGTCCTATAAATCAGGCCTTAACTCTGGGAAGTTTCATGTTCCCTAAATCCCTGGGAGTACTGGCCTACAGACCAGGGCTCATCTGTGGGATTTCCCATGTTCCCTAAATGCCTCGGGGAACTGGCCTACACACCAGGGCTCATCTTGGGATGTCCCAGGTTCCCTGAATCCCTGGTGTACTGGCCTACAAATCAGGGCTTACCACTGGGATGTTCCAAGTTGCCTAAATCCCTGGGAGGTCTGGCATACAGACTAGGGCTCATCTCTAGGATTTCCTATGTACCCTAAATTCCTTGGGGAAGTGACCTACTCACCAGGGCTCATGTTGTAATGTCCCAGGCTCCCTAAATCCCTGGAGGGACTGGCCTACACACGAGGACTCATCTGTGAAATGTCCCACGTCACTAAATTCCTGGTCAGAATGATCCAGAGACCAGGGCACACCTGTGGGATGTCCCAGGTTCCCTAAATCCTTGGGGGTACCTGTATACAGACCAGGGCTCATCTCTAGGCTGCTAAGTTTCCCTAAATCTCTTGGGGGCACTGGCCTAAGGACCAGGGCTCATCTGTGGGCTGGACCAGGTTCCCTAAATCCCTGGGGGTACCTCTATACAGACCAGGGCTCATCTCTAGGCTGTTGAAGTTCCCTAAATCTCCTGGGGGCACTGGTCTAAGGACCAGAGCTCATCTGTGGGCTGTCCCAGGTTCCCTAAATCCCTGGGGGGACTGGTCTACAGACCAGGGCTCATCTATGCGAATTATCAGGTTTCCTAAATCACCTTGGTGGAACTGGGACAATGAGGGACAGTCTCAGAAACAGTTCCAGAAAAAGAAAACTGGAACCGAAGGGAAAGACACATTTTTCTCCCAGTTGGGGATGGTGGTGAAGTGGGCCTGGTGGATCGGACTGTCAGGGAGAAAGGTGTATTTCCTGATTTGGGGTTAACAGTGATGACCTGGGAGCGTGTGGCTGCTGCAAAACACATGGTAAAACACACGGGAGTACTTACCGTGAAGTAGCAGACCTCACACAGCAATGACGCTGGAGACTCTGAAGGCGGGATACAGAGGACTTTGCGCTGCGAAGGCACGTTGCCTGGAAGGATGAAATTCCTGTAGGGAAACTACGTTTGTGAACCACCACCTGAACACCCTACCAGTAAAACAGAGATGACAACGAACTCCCTCACAGAGGCTGAGCCAGACCCACATCCAGCTCAAAGTATGATACCCTATTAGGGTGGAGAGGCCACCGCGTGGACGTCAGACCCGTGGCCCCCAGTCCTGGGCGTGGGGGACCTCAGTGTCGTGACAACTGTGGGTTCCCCATTTCCAAATGTCCACACGGAGCCCCTCCCGGGTCTTTGAGGACTGGCCGCCCCTCAGCAGGCGGCTGCAGACAGGAAGGCGGTGCCCGTGGGGCTCGGACAGGAAGGTTGAACTCACCCTGGGGGCCTCACGTCTGAGTGAGGACAAGGAGGTCGCACTCGCTTCGGGTCTGAGGCCCGGCCAGCAAGCGGCAGATGGCTAGTACTGGGAAGGCTAACATGGCGGCACTGCATCCTCTCACGCCACCTGCAACGCTGCATGCAAAGCCGCAGGGCATGATGGGTGCTCCGCCCCCTGCCAGCCCGCACCGGCCCTGCAGCCCTCGGTGCTCATGGGGGGGCACGGTGGAGAGCACTCCCTCCTGGCCTTGCTGGAGAACCAGTTAAAATCCAAGTTAAGCGTCTTCGGAGCCAGAATCTGGAAATTCAAACTCAGATGGGCTCACTGTCCTGTGTCTTTCAGAAAAATGGGGAGGCCCCTGGGAGGGGCCTGTGCTGAAAGGGCCCCACCTAAGAGAGGTCTCACCTGGGAGGGGGATCACCTTTAAGAGTCTCATCAGAAAGGGGATTTATGTAAAAGAGGCCTCTGCTGAAAGGACCCTCAGCTGGAAGGGCCTCACCTAAAGGGGACTCACCTGACAGAGACCTGCACTGAAAGTGTTCTCAGGTGAGTGGGTCTCACCTGAGAGGAGCCTCACCTGGAGGGGGGGGGTCCTCAGCTGAAAGGGCCTCACCTGTAAGGGGCCTCTTCTCTTCTCACAGAACCCTCACCTGAGAGGCCCCTCAGCTGAAAGGGCTTCAGCTGAAAAGGGTCTCGGCTGAGAGCGTCCCTCAGCTGAAAAGGACATCACCTGACAGGGTCCTCAACTGAGAGGGGCCTCACCTGGGAAGGGCCTCAGCTTAAAAGGGCCTCAACTGAGAGGTGTCACACCTGAAAGGGGCCCTCAGCGGTGAGTGCCTCAGCTGACGTAGCTACTGAGAGGACCTCACCTGAGCAGGCCTCACTGAGGGGCCTCACCTAAAGGAGCCTCATCGGAGAGGTGACTCACCTGAAAGCGGCCAAAGTTGAAGGGGCCTTACCTGAAAAGGACTGAAAGGGGCCTCACCTGACAGGGCCTCAGCTGGACAGACCTAGCTAACAGGGCTTTACCTGAAAAGGACTTCACCTGAGGGGGCCCCAGCTGAAAGCAGCCTCACCTGAGAGTGGCCTCAGCTGAAAGGGCCTCACCTGAAACGGCCTTTCCTGAGAGGGTCCGAAGGGACCTTGGCATTGCAGACAACCGTGTGGCCATGGCAGACGCAGCAGCTGCCGATGCTGATGTCCTTGGTGCCGTAATAATACTGCACTGCAGGCCCCTCAGGTCCCAGCTGCCCCCCAGAGCCGGCTCCCACCCCCGTCCACCAGGAGCTGCCCCACATGCTAGACAGGGTGGGCTCACCCAGTGCATGACTGTGGAGTCCCGCAGTGCCTTGCCCATGAGGTGACCCAGCAGTGTGTTGGTGCTCAGGAAACGTAGGCGGATGTTGGTGGCTTCGGTGAAGTTGCACAGCAGCGGCGAGTAGGAGTAGTTCATGGCCCCTGGGCACCCATTCACCAGGGACATCACAATCTGCAGAAGGCGTGGACGGTGAGGCCAGGTGTGGCCGCGAGGAGCAGACCGGCAAAACCCACCACCACCCTGTTCTCGGACTCACCTTGCTGTTCTCCAATGGCACGATGCCTGAGTACTCAGTGGTGCCGATGGCGTCGTCATCCCACGTGACCGCGGCCCAAACCGCTCCAGGCAGTCCCTCTTGGAGGCTGCAGGAAAGGGCTGGAAAGGGAGTGCTGAGGCCACCAAAAAAGCCCGCAGGCCCAGAGGTGGGGCCCCTGGGCTCCCTGACTTCCCTGAGCCTGACCACCTGGAAGGCTGCTTCTTGGACTGCTCACCTCAGCCTGAGCCCGGTCACCTCATCTTGAGGTGGGAATGCTGCGCCCTCGACAGGTCACCCAGCCAAGGCTCCACCAGCCAGCAGGACTTGGGGAAGAGGTCACTGAAGCCTGCTGAGGGAAGAGCTCCTGCCCTGATGGCCAGGCTGGACGTACACAGCTGCACCGGCTCACCACTCACACCCCTGCACCCCTCTCCCTGGGACACGTTTAGAGAGCAGGTATCTCCCGCTCCCCTTGGAGGACTGTCTTCATGTCCTTCCTTGGGCCAGTCCCCGACTGCCTGTGAGAGAACTGCCCCTCCTCCACTCTCGGGCCAGGGAGTTTTGGGGGACACGTGACCAGGCCGCCAAACTGGAGCATCCGCATCCTGCCAACCTGACCCGTCAGGGTGGCAGGTGGCCAAAGGCAGCCGGTGAGTGAGTTCCAGGACCCAGCTCTCCTGACACAGGCAGCTGAGCTGGGAGGAAGCCAGCTGGGAGCCACCAGGGACCTGTGTCACCACCACAGGGAGCTGTCAAACATGAAGGCAGCGCAGAGGGAGCCAGGAGATGGCACCGAGATTCCTGCCACCACCAGCCCCTGGGCCTAGCTGTGCTGAAAGTCGGGGGTGACCTGATGAATTCCCCTTTGCCTCTCGGTCTTCACACAGATGGTCCTGACCCACACAGGGGTTGGGCATGAGGGCCGGGCTGGTGACCGAGACCTCAAGAAGCCATGGTCACAGCAGCCCTGCTGCCCAAGTTTGCAAACTTGATGAGCACATAGGCCACGTGGAAACCCTGTGGGGACCGAGGATGTCAAGGTGCCCCTGCCAATCGGGAGGGCCACAGCAGGTGATGCAAGACACAGGTGCCCCACAGGGGCATATGTGGATTTGCCTGCCAGGGGCAGAAGGACCCAGGGGACAGGCCTGCACTGTGGACAGTGATGAAGATAGTTACCAGCCCTCTGAGAAACCCCCTCCCGAGTCTGGGGTGCGTTGGCCGGAAGCTCGGGGTCACACTGATCCTTCAGGCTCTGTGGCTGCAGACAGGGCTCACTGGGGGAGGTCCCAGGCAGTAGGCCTGGCCAAGGTGGAGACACAAACACATTCCAGTGTCCCCACAGCATGATGTCTGGCCAGGACAGGTGGCCAGACAGTGCCCCCACCACCAAGCAAGTCCAGCCCCCAGAACATCTGACAGTCAGTGCTGTCCCAGGACGGGCTCTGTCCTGTCACCCACTGACTGGCCCCCAGCCACTGAGTCCTGGGCCAGGTGGAATGAAGCAAGTTGGGACCCAGTGCTGCCATCAGAACCCTGGGGGGAGACAGACTGGCAAATGGGCCCTTCTAGTGCTGAGCCAAGCTGGGAGGCCCCACTAGCCCAGGACTGGGGGCTGCAGCTTCCCTGTGGCCCTGGGCTCATAGGATAGCCCTGGCCCAGGGCAAAGGGAAACTGTTCCTCAAGATGCACCTGGAACCCCCAGGCCCCGCCCAAGGGGCCTGGGCCACCTCTCCTGCTTTCTCCCCATGTCGGCCCTGCCTGATCCCAGGGAGGTGCCTGTAGCCTTATTTCTCATTGTTCTAGCTGGAGGACCACATCTTGGGCCATCTCCTATGCCTGTGCCTGGGGCTTAGTAGGGTCATTCCTCAGCACAGCCTTCATAGGGCACTTTGGACACTGCCTCCGGGAAGCCCTCCCTGACTGCAGCCCATCCACCCCACCCTCGGCCCTGGGCATCCCCTCGCTGGTCATCACTGCCCCAAATGGGCATCTGCACACACCCATGATTGTCCCGCTGGCCCCATGCCTGCATCCAAGGCGCACACGTGCCCATCAGCCCAACAGCGTATACTGGGCCCAGCTCGTCAGATCACCCAGGCCTGTTGGGACGAGCCCCTGAAGCAGCAGAGGCTCTTGAGGGCTGAGGGTTCTTCTGGGCTGGGGGCTGGGGGCTGGGGGTGAGCTCATGCTGCCACAGGTGCCCCCTAAAGCCCCCAGGGACTTAGCACTGGGCAGGTCCACCCCCACCCACCACAGTAGTGGCTCCCTGCGGGTGAGGGCTATAGCCTCCCAGGAGAGGTCTCTGGCCCCTGAAAACCGTCAAGGGTGACAGGCTGACCATGGAGTGGGGTAGGGGGGCACAGAGATCCTCCCAGGAGAGGGCGAGTGCCTTGGTGGGACCCCACCATCACACCCCCGGTGTGCATGTCCCATGTAGATGTCCCCACATCCCATCCACTTGGGGGGCAGCTGGTCTCTAGGCTCAGCCCCCACATGACAATGAGGAGGGGGTGTAGTTTCCAGGGAGGGTGACAGGGCCCTACACACACACACACACTGCAGTGCAGGGAACAAAGGGGAAAAGGCCCCGGGGGCCTGCCGGGAGATCCCTCCATCTGCCCCCCATCTGCATAAGAACCCAGCTCCCAACAGGAGTGGTGGGCTCCCGACACAGGGCAGAATCTCAGCTGGCACGGACCCCTGCTCACAGGTGGGCTCTGAGCTGCCCACCAGGCCTCTGAGGATGACTTCAGACCCCAGGGCCCCCCGGCACCTACTGCTCCAGGGGATTTCTCTGCGTAGGTGCTGCCGGGGACCTGGGGGTGCTGTTGGCCTATGGGTCTGCAGGAGAGAGTGGGGGTCCCTCCAGGGCTGCTCAAGGCCCGCAGTCACCCTTCCCAGACTGAGTTGGCTTGTGGCTGCTGTGCTGTCCCCTATTGAAGGACCACAGGCCCCTTATGGCTCCAGCCCTGGAGGGGCACAGGCTGCCCAGAGTCCAGGCAGGACAGGGTGCCAGGACCCCAAGACACACCAGGCCTGAGTCCTGCTGGGAAGTCTTGGCATTGCAGGGACACCGAGTGGAACCCAGCGTGGCCCCCAGGGGGTGGGGGCACAGCTTATTCACCCGCTGCCAGGCTCTGAGGTCATCCTCCCCTCCCCCATGGGTGAGGACAGAGGGACCAGCACTGTCCGGCCAGGCAGGGCTTCCAGTGTCTTCGGGAACCAACCCTAAACCCAGCCCCACACCTTGGGCTCAGCAGACCCCTGTGGGCCCAATGCAGAGGCACTCCAGGAAGCCCGCACGCTGGGGCAGGGACACAGCCTGTTCCTGGGGAACTGGCAGCACAGCCCCCCGCCAAAGTCTCCCCAGGAGAAGGAAGGACCCCGCGGGCCCTGGGACCTGCCCCTGTCTTTTCCTGAGCACTGGGAAGGCTGCACCCTCCGATGGCCCTCCCCTCGCCTTTCCTGCAGGCTGGTGGCATTTTTCCCAGCTGAGAGCACTGCACAAAAATTGACTGGCAGACACCGATCGATTGGCAGGGAAGGGCAGCCTGGAAACTTTGCCCCCACATTGCTGGGATCCCGGCATGGGAGTACAAATACTTGTTAGAGTTCTTGCTTTCACTTCTTTTGGGTATATACTCAGAAGTAGAATTGTTGGATTATATATTAATGCCATGTTAATGTTTTGAGCTACTGCCATATTATTTTCCACAGCAGTGGTGCTATCTCACATTACCACCAGCAATGCACAAAGCTTCCAGTTTCTCCATAACATTATTATCTTCTCTTTTTTGGGTAATAGCCATCCTAATGCGTATGAAGTGGTATCTCATAGTGTGTGTGTGTGTGTGCATGTGTGTGTGTGCATATGTGTGTGTGTGTGCATGTGTGTGTGTGTGTGTTTTGAGATGGGGTCTTGGTATGTTATCTACGCTGGTCTTGAATTCCTGGGCTCAAGCAATCCTCCTGAGTAGCTAGGACTGTAGGAGCACGCCACAGCGCCTGGCTTCTCATTGTGGTTTTGATTTTTGTTTTTTTTTTTTTTTTTTTTTTTTGAGACAGAGTCTCATTTTGTTGCCCAGGCTAGAGTGAGTGCTGTGGCATTAGCCTAGCTCACAGCAACCTCAAACTCCTGGGCTTAAGCGATCCTACTGCCTCAGCCTCCCGAGTAGCTGGGACTAAAGGCATGTGCCACCATGCCCGGCTAATTTTTTTTCTATATATACTTTTAGTTGTCCAGATAATTTATTTCTATTTTTAGTAGAGATGGGGTCTCGCTCAGGCTGGTCTTGAACTCCTGACCTCGAGCGATCCACCTGCCTCGGCCTCCCAGAGGGCTAGGATTACAGGCGTGAGCCACGGCGCCCGGTCCTCATTGTGGTTTTGACTGCTTTTCCCTAATAAGTAGTAATATTGAACACCTTTTTGTGTGCTTATTGGCAATTTGTGTATCTTCTTTGGAGAAATATCTACTCAGATCCTTTGCCCATTTTTTAATTCGGTGATTTTCTTGTTGAGTTGTAGTTCTTTACACATTCTGAGTATCAATCCCTTATCAGATATATTTAAGTCATTCAATATGAAATGTCTGACTTTTTAATCAAAAGTATTGTTTATTATATCTTAAACAAGAAGTAGTACAATTAATCAAAGTATGTGCCTAAACTACTGACAAAGTTTTGCCATCTTAATGGTAGCTTCTTTATGCCAGCAACGAAGAAGCCTGGAGAGCGAATGGCAATGAAATCTCAAAAGGTGTTTTCCATAGCTTGTTGAGAATTGAGTATTTTTCCTCGCAAGATGTGGTCCAAACCCTGGAAGTGGTAGTCAGTTGGTACAAGGTCTGGTGAATATGGTGGATGACAGAGTTTCCAAGTCCAGCCTCTGTAGTTACAGCAGTGTTGTCTGTGCAATGTGTGGTTGAGCATTGTCTTGCAAGAGGACTGGCCTGTCTCTATCAACCAATATCACTGCTTAATTTCAAGCATCCTCATCATTTCATCCAATTGGCTGCAGTAGACATCCACTGTAATCCACTGACCAGGCTTCATGAAGCTGTAGTGGATAATACCAGCGCTGGACACCAAACAGGCACCATTAGCTTTTTTTGATGAATATTCAGTTTTGGACTGTGTTTTGGCACTGCATCTTTATCCAACCATTTTGCCAAATGCTTGCAATTGTCAAAAATAATACATTTTTCATCACACATAACAATATGGTGTAAAAATGGCTCATCTTTATGTTGTGACAGTAAAGAAAAGCAAGCTTTGGGATGATTTCTCTCCTGACACTCATTTAATTCATGCAGAACCCATTTATCGAGCTTCTTTACCTTGCCGATTTGTTTCAAATGATCCAATGCCACTGGAACAGTAACAGCAAACCTTGCTGCTGGCTCATTCACGCATCCATTGAGATTCATTCGTTTCCACTACAACTTTTAGCTCGTCATTATCCATCTTGGTCTCAAGTTGCCCACGTGGCTCATTAGCAAGTCCTAAGAAATTTGAGTTGGTCTTTATTATACAAAGAAAGTAGGAGAAAGGGTATTACAAGAAACTTCTTATGGACATATTTTAGAGTAGGACTATACTTGTTTTTCACATATAGGATTTATAAAGTTTTACATACTCAAATTTATCAGTCTCTGTGTGTGTGTGATTTTTTTCTCCATTGCTTTAGGGCTTTGGATATTCTTCTCCATGCTCAATCTTACAAACAGGTGCCTATATTTTGTTATAGCTTTTGAAAAAAATCTTGCGTTTTTACAGTTGTATTACTTAAGTGATTTGGACTTTGTAAAAAGAGTGTAGTGTAATGTAAGGATATATTTAATTTTTACAGAGACAAATTTTCCACTCCAGTTTGTTGACTAATCCATGCTTTCTCTATTTATATAACATTTCTCAATGCAGAATCTGGAGAAGTGGTATACTGGTCAGGTGTTATGAAACAGAGAGAGTGTTCATTGGGGCAAGGAAGAATTTGGAGGGCCATGCCTGGGGGTCCTTCCCTAGGTGGTCCCAGCTCTGAAACTAGTTGATGAAAAACCACACCTCATGCCCCATTACTCTCCCTTTCCCTTCCTTCCCCTCACCACCGTAGTCCCTTGCCCTCTCTTCACAATCTAGTAGATAAATTCATAAATTCAACCTAATCCGAATTAGGTTGCATGGAAATAACTCTTTTGGTCTTCTGGACTTCCCCCCAACCTCCAGCCACTGGCCACCTGACCCACACACACATTCACTCAGCTGAAGGACAAAAGAGATAAATAGAACCATTGTAAAGGGAAAACAGAGCCAAGGGTTAAATGCTAGGCAAAACCATTTAGAAATTCATAGATAAGTTACCTAATTTACATTAGGTTGAATGAGAGATGGTATGTGGGTACAAAAATTGAAATGATGCCCACAAAGTATAAGAGGAGAAAAATGTGCAGTTATGCAGCCACTACTTTCCTACACATATATGATGCTGTCTTACTCGAGTGGTCTCTGTGAAATATTAATATATAAAACCATACAGTCCTCTATTTTATAAATTAAATACCAGACTTAAAAAAAAAAGGCAATTCACTTAAAGCTTTTCATTGTTGGAAGTCCAATGTTCAAACCAGTTATGGCTTGCTTTTCTTCTCACATTCTTTAACCTCTCTACTAAATTTTAATGGCATATATTTATCCTTAAAATCAAAATAAGTTAAAATTATTTTGTAATGGTCTTTGAGATAGACAAAAACTCTGGGATGTATGAGAAAAAGGGCTGTGAATGGTTTGAAAGATCATGTTTGACTGATGTACATCATAGACTTATTCAAGTACCATCTGTTTCTAAGTTCTAACTTAATCTTAGAGACCAGCAATGAAAGCTAATTGATAAATTGGATTAGATTCCCAAAATTTCTAGAACAGTCTCTTTCTGATGATTCTCAGGTATAGTGGTCCCCCCTTAAGCTGTGGGGGTTCCAAGACCCCCTGTGGACGCCTGAAACCAGGATACTATCAAATGTTACTTATACTATGATTTTTTCCTACACATACATGTTTATGATAAAGTTTAATTCATAGATTAGGCACAATAAGAGATTTACAACAATAATAATAAAATGGAAGAGTTATAACAAAATACTATAACAAAAGTTATGTGACTTTGGTCTCTCTCAAAATATCTTACTGTACTGTACTCGCCTATTTTCAGACCTCACTTGACTGCTGGTAACTGAAACTAAGTATAGGTGCACGTGCCCACTGATGACGAGAGCAAGACGTCTTAGCCGAAACGTCTTCCTTCCAAACTCCTGGGAGAAAAGACAAGAGGGAAAATATGCGAGCATTATAAAAGTATGCCTATCGCTGATACTTTCTTAAACCACAGGTGTGCGGGATCTCCTCCCGTTAGATGTCAGATGCAGACTGACTGACTGATAGACAACCTACTTGGAACGCAAATTTGCGGTGCTCTTGCCAAATTGGCAAGGGCTGGTCCTGTTCTTGTCGAGGTGCTGTTTGCCTGTGCACAGAACGGGAGTGCAGCACCTGTCTGCAATTCCTCCTGACGATGGATTAAAAAGATGCTAGAAGCAGGTGGCCGGTTTTGAAGCCGCAGAACCAGCGGCGCTCGGACCGCGGAGCCGGCTGCCCCTCGGCGCGCGTGCGGACGGAGGGCGCCTGCGGCTGCGCGGGAACGCGCTGAAGCGCTGCGGGCAGCGCGCGGGAGCCGGGACGGAGCGGAGGTAGGAGCAGCACGCAGGGCTCCGGCGGGCACAGCCCGTCCGGGCGGCAGGGACGGGCGGCCCGCGGGGACGCCAACCTTTCCGGCAACAGCTCCGAACTTCCCGCCTGGCCGCAGCCGCCGCTGGCGAAGACACACAGGAAGTGCGGGCGCGCAGCCAACATGGCGCCCCCCGCGCCCGCCCGGCGCCGGCTCAGGCCCCAGAGGCCCCGGGCGGCGGGAACCGGCGGCTCCGGAGGGAGGGCCGGGCGTGGCAGTGGCGGAGCCGGAGGATAATGCTGGGGAAAGCTCGGCGGCGCGGGGCGGAGGCCCGGGAGGACGGCGCGGGGCCTGGTCAGGCCGGGAAGCCGTGGAGTCGCGTGAGCACGCCCGCCGGGCCCCGCGTCGCCTGCCCGGCCAGGCCTCGGACCGTGTGCGGTGGGGCTGGTGGCAGCGCGGGCCCGGCGTGTGGACGGCGGAGAGGAGAGGACGCTTCGCAGTCTCCGGGCGCCGTGGGCGGTGGGAGCCGCGGTGCAGGGTCGGGCCGAGGCCAGGCGGGGGTCCGTGCCTGTCCCGGGGGCTGCGGGCGACCCCGGAGATGAGGCCGCCGCTGCCTCAACCGGTCCTCGCGGGCCTCCGGGACTGTCCCGTGGGGTCCGCCGCCCTCCTCCCGCCGGAGCTCTGGGGAGAAGCTGCCGGGCCGCGCTGGGACGAGGGGGCTCCTTGGGGGAGGCCGGGCTGCGAACTATCCTTTGCTCTGTTCTCCCTCGCGGTTTTCTTCAGAGCCAGGCTGTGGAGGCGCTTTGCGGTGTGTGCACAGCACCTGGTGTTTTACACGGCGTCCTACGCGGGGTTGTATGTGGTGTGTACTCAGAGTCATGCTGTGTGTACATGGCATCCTTGTCCTTAAGCTGTGTATGCAGTATGGAGTGTCATATAGAGTATTACACAGTACCCAATGCCATATACAGTGTGCACATAGTACCTAGCGTTCTGTACTGTGTGTACACACTGTCCTTGTCACGCTGTGTATGCAAGCGCTACCGGTTGTCTCATACAGTGTATACGAAGTTCCACAGGCAGAAAATTAATGTTTACTTGTTTACTTTTAAACTGAGAAGCAGAGTAGTATCAGCTTACTAATAATGGAACGTTTAAACTTTTCAGATTTTGGGGTCATTGGTTCTAATTAATGGTTTGAAGTTATCAGAGAGAGAATGTTGGTTGTACTTTAAAAGTTTAAAGGTTTGAGTGCTTTCTGGTAGGCAAGGTCATATTTGTAATTCTTCTGAATGTCTGATTTGTACAGGCAGGAGATAAAATATGATTTTCTGTACAGGCATATTATTTTACTTGTCTTTGACTAATTGATGCAGATTACATTACAGTCGTTATTTTTGGTTGACTCATCTTTATAAGATGAACAGGATACAGAATCAGATCAGAAGATATAGTTTGTAATTATGACAGAATCAAAATATTTTTCTTATTTAAGTATGTGATTATGAGGATTTCTGTATTTTACAATGTCTTTGTTTTCTGTAGAAATTGCTGATGTGAAAACTGAATCTCCCTTTTACATTCTCTAAATTGGGCACCTTATTTTTGCAATTACCATGTGTGAGGTATTTAAATAAGCACACATGTCCTTCCAGCTTTACAAAGAAAAATCAATTAAAATGTTAAAATTTAGCTCTTTAGTTCATACTAAACATTCCTCGGATGTGGTTATGTTGGTGCTTTGAATAGATATCATCTTGCATGCTTCAGTAAATGACATATGTTTGTTTGAACTCTTACCCTTTTGTAACCCCCCCTTTTTTCTTTTTAGGGTTGCTCAGATAATGTATAATACGGGCATTCATACCCTTTGGCATACCTTAACTGAGACACTAATTGGACCGAACTAAGAATTTTAACATTTGTAATGGAAGTATGAAATGCTGCTCTAACTTGCTTACTTAAAGCCCGAATGCTCTGATGTCAGATTGTCTTTGTCTTCCTTGTCCTTCAATTGAATTCTACACAGAGACCATCATTACATTTAAGCAAAGAGGCTGTGTCTTAAAAAACAAAAAATGGAGAAAATAGTCTTATCCTTGATAGTTAAAAACTTTTCACTGTTTGCAAACCTTAACTTGGATTTACTATTTAATTTTTTTTACAGGGTGATAAGGGTTTTTTTGTTCATTTGGCTTTTTTTATTTTTCCTTTGTCATTAGAGGTAGCATGGCAAAATGATGAAGAGCACAGACTTTGAGACACAACAGCTCAGGTTTGAATCTCTCCTCTGTCCTTTACTAGCACAGTGACCTTGGGCAAATCACTTTAACTTGCCATGCCTTGTCTCAGTTTCCTTATATGAAAAACAAGGGGGATAGTAATTGCAGCAAACTCATAGGGTTATTGTGAAGATTAGATGAGGTACCATTTTTAAAGCACTTGAAACAGTGCCTGGCTCATAATGAGCACAGCAAAGATAGGTAAACACAAGTTGAGCTCCTTCTTACAATACATTATTTTCAAGTTGATTTAGGAAACACAGATCCTCAACCTGTAGTCTCAATAAAGGTATTTCTGTACTGTGTTCTGATATAGGCTGTCTTGTGTTCCCAGTGACAGTCTAACCTTAAGAATTCTTTCTAAATTTATTTGTTTTTTCTTCATTCTAGTAGGAGAAGGAACATGTGTAATGCATGCCCATCACTATTTTTTAAAAGCTGCCAGTATAAAAGTTGCCTATTAGAAATGGTAGTTTTAGTATTTGGAGCTCAAGTACCATATACCTTAGGTTTTGAAACCTCATGTGCCCACAGCATGGATTTAAATGAAATTCATAAATAATCTAAAACCTCATTCATCATTGATCTTTTTTTTTTTTTTTTGAGACAGAGTCTTGTTCTGTTGCCCAGGCTAGAGTGACTGCCGTGGTGTCAGCCTAGCTCACAGCAACCTCAAACTCCTGGGCTCAAGCAATCCTACTGCCTCAGCCTCCCAAGTAGCTGGGACTACAGGCATGCGCCACCATGCCCGGCTAATTTTTTGTATATATATTTTTAGTTGTCCAGATAATTTTTATTTCTATTTTTAGTAGAGACGGGGTCTTGCTCAGGCTGGTCTCGAACTCCTGACCTCGAGCGATCCACCCGCCTCGGCCTCCCAGAGTGCTAGGATTACAGGCGTGAGCCACCACGCCCGGCCCTCATCATTGATCTTGACTGTTGTTTCCTATGATAGAAGTTAGACAGTTTCTGTGTTTAGTTTGCTTTGTTTCTGCTTTGCTTTTCCCAGTGTGCTCTTATTATTTTTTAATAAGTCATATTAAGAATAGAAGGAAGAAGAAAATGGACTGTCATATACATAGAAGGTACTCAAATTGGTTTATGAGTCAAATCTAATTCAGGAAAATAGTAATTAAACTAGTGTGGAAAGGGATGAGATCTGAAATTATGGTGTGACATATTCACATACGATATGCCTTGTCTTATTAATTTGTATTTAACTCTCATAGCATACATCTGAATCTCTGCTTTTGCACAGTAGTTATCTCAGAATGTTGGAAAATAAGCATTCCTTACACTCCTGAGGGCTTGTTTACCTGAAGCAATTTTAATGTTTTTTATCATGACTCAATCTTTGACGAATAATACAAATATCTGAAATACACATTGTGAGAGTTCTTATTTTAACCATTAGTTTTAAATTCATATTTCCCCCCACATCTGTCACCCTGTCTGTAATTGTTTCAGGTTATATGTTTTATATTTGTTTGAAACAGACTTTTTGAATAAAGAAAATCTTTGTCACCTCTTCATTTGATCATCCTTAATCCCTTACCAACATTTTTACTAGGAATTTTCACAAGAAGTAAAAAGTAACTGATTTGAGTTCACTGTCTACCTGTATCTGTCACGTAATAACTTTGAGTTAGTTACTTGCAGTACCACTGTCACATTTCAAAACAAGTGTGAATCTGCTTTGGTGCAGAGACTCTGTGCAGAGGTTGCACTGCAGGTTATCAGTGTTTTGCCCCCCAGTAGTCTTGGTTTTTGAAATGTTTTGGTGTCTACAATTTTATAACACAGATGAGTTATAATGATATATATTAATATCATGTATTGTCCATCTACTGTATGTCAGCCACTGTGCAATTATTTACATACATTATCTCACTTAAAACCCTTACGTATTATCATCTTAAAAGCATAGCAGTCCTTCTTTAAGTTATGGAAGGTTCACCTCCTAGTAGCACACCTCTCATCCCCTCCCATCGCATGACAAACAGAAAAACACACACACAGAAGAGAAGTGGGTGAATCAGATGTTTTGAGAGAGAATGTGATCCATGTCACATGAAAGTTTGAGAATCCCTGGAATAAGAGGTAAATGATAGAAATGAAGATAATGGGAGGGAGATAAGACTCTAAATCTAAATCCTCAATAAAGTAGTCTTTTTGAGTAATCACGGCTTAACTTTAATTTTTAAAACATATACAGAAATGAATTATTGCTTTCAAGAAAGAGCTTATGTGTGTGTAGGTACCTGCTGTTACGTTTTTTCTGTAGGAAATTCATAAAAAGTTATTTAGTTTGTATTGTGAAAATGCTATGCAAGGTTTAATATCAAAATTAGTTACAAATGGAAAGAAATAGTCTATAAAACAAATATTATTTGGAATTTTTTTAGTATTTGTATAATCTATTTCATATTTTAGGAGGGAAATTTAGCAAATTAGATATTTAACTCAATTCAACAAATTATTTAGATATTTAGTTAATCTTTCTTTTTTGTATATTTTCTATTTCAGAGTAGTATTCTGATTTTTAACTGAGGTTTCTTTTAAGGGAAATTTAGCATCTTGGAATGTATTTTCACAATTAAGGTGCAGGGTAAGATCTTTTAAATGTGTTTGGTCAGATAGCAGTAGAAATACCCTTATGTGCAAACACTGAAGTAATTTATTCACACTATTAAGTCATTGGAAAGTTACATTTGTACTGGGTATGTGGCAGATTTCACTTAAAGTTGGTAACATCAGCAATTGTCCAGAGTGTTTGCTCCATAAATGGCTAAAAGTTTGTCTACCTTTGTGTAAAATTAAAAAGAGAAATGATGAGGGTAATAGAATACTGTTGCATCAGAGTTTTAAAGGAGTCATATAGACTCTTATCTATATGTTCTTCAGGGATGAGAGTGATATATTTCCAGATCACATTATCTTATACATTAGTTGGAAAATGTGTTGCTGAAAACTTGTACACAAAGTTTTATTTTTTAAACTGAATAATAAGTATAGTAGGTAAGCTAGTTTTATTTTAAATAAATGCTTTTATAGTTCAAGTTGCTTCATAATTAAATCTGTTTCATAAAATCATATTAAAAATTGCATTTTTGTACAAGTAGAATATATGCAATTTTAATGTCTTAACTTCATTTATTAATACATTGTTATTTATTGGAACTCTGCTATGTGCCATACACTTGCTAGGTGCTGAGGTGAACAAGATAAGAGAGTTCTAGCCATTGCAGAGTTTATAGTTCAGAGTAACACAATTACTGAAGGAAGCACAATAAAGTGTAACAGAAGAGAGTAAGTCCAGGGTACTGTGGAACAGAATCTGAAGTAAGATACATTGTATTTGAGTTAAGATTACTTGTGAGGTGTTACCACTGATGATTTAAAATTTATTCTAATTTGTAACTTTGAGATTTTACCGTATTAACCACCTGCGGGTTTTTAAAAGCAACTTTCTTTCTTTTTTTTTTGAGACAGAGTCTCACTCTGTTGCCCTGGCTACAGTGTCCTGGCATCAGCCTAGCTCACAGCAACCTCAAACTCCTGGGCTCAAGCAAACCTACTGCTTTAGCCTCCCGAGGAGCTGGGGCTACAGACATGTGCCACCATGCCCGGCTAATTTTTTCTATATATTTTCAGTTATCCAGATCATTTCTTTCTATTTTTAGTAGACCCGGGGTCTCGCTCTTGCTCAGGCTGGTCTCAAACTCCTGACCTCTAGCAATCCACCTATCTCAGCCTCCCAGAGTGCTAGGATTACAGGCATGAGCCACCACTCCCAGCCTAAAAGCAACTTTCTTATGTTAATTTTTTACAGTACTCTGTTAAAAAGTAGACCTGTATTAAATATCAAACATATATTATGTTCTCCAGATATTATCTGAGCATTTAAGTGAAACATACACCCATTTAAAAGTTTTAGTGTTTTTTTTTCCAGTTTGGTCAGCTTGTATGTTAAATAAATTTAAAATATAATTCAAAGAATGTAGGATCTTCTTTCTTAGTTTAAGCATTTATCATATGGACATAAAAGCAAGATATACAAATATTTTTCAATGGATTTCTGTTGAGAGCTTGTCACATTAATTCTCATAAGTGGGATTAAAAATACTATTTAAAAAATTCAGTTAGATACTATGGTTTATAGCAAGAGAATCTGACTTATATACATTTTAATTTGACTATGCACATTAGACTATGCAGATCACTTTGCAAGTCCACTTTGCAAGCAGTTTCTAGCAAGCTAGGTTTTATCACAAACAGTGCCTGTGGCACTACCGTCTTTTTTTTAAGATGTCCATCATTGAGCATCTTCCATACTAGGCAATGTATATTTTCCATTTAGTCTTCACAACAGCATCATGAGGGGAATGTTGTTATAACGATTTTACAATAAGGGAAGAGACACAGTTAAATTGCTGGTACCCAAGTTCACACAGAGTTAATCAAATTGGTTTCAATCCATGTGTATGATGACTACCAAAGCTGTAGTATGTTATGTTAGTCTGTCTCCCTAAAATCCCTCAACCTCTTGGGTCTTTGTACTGATATGCCTTCATCTTCCCAATGTATCTTTATAAGTCTGCAAAAGTATGTAATATTAACAAAATGTAAAAACTATGCTCATTCTACCTACAGAAGCAGAAAGTGGAAAGGCAGGGATATTAGGAAACTCCTGGTAATCAAAACATTCCACACATAAAATTCTGGTTAATTCCAGTTTCACTGGTGATGATAGCTGGCAATCTAAGAACAAGTGTGGGTAATTGGCTCATTTTCTTGCTGTCACTATGGTAGCTCACGTTATAAAGATAACTTGAGGCAGGAGCAGTGGAGGTGGGGAGACCTATGATCTTTATTTTAATACTTATGTAATGGAGAAAAATGTTTGAAAACACTTGGAATTAACTCCAACATTAAAGCATTCTTGTCTTCAAAGGGGAAGTCATTGTCTTGAGGAATCTTTTAACATACCTTCTACTGGATAAGTTCAATTTAGATTGAAATAGCTAATTTCTTGAAAGCTGCGGTAAATGCTAAGGCTTCAGAATTCCATTAGGTGTGCACTGTCATCTAAAATAAAATACCCTTTCATGAGAAGCATGTGGTGAAGAGAGTAACAGACCAAGTGAGTTATAGCATCCACAGATCCAGAGCATCCTGACAGCCATCAATAGCAATGTTCCAGTGGGTTATTAAATGATTTTCTCATATTTGATAGCTATGGAAAGATTTTTAAAAAGAAATTTTTTAACAAAGGCTAAGTATAGAGAAGCTCTCTGAACTTGAAAGCTATTATGAATTTTTTACTTTTCTCTTTTTGTAGATTCTTGATTTACTTGCTTATTGTTTGTTTTTTGTATCTCAAAAGTGCATCTGAAAAATGCTGTTTGAGAGAGCAAGTCCTTAATTTCAAATGAATTTTGACATGGGGCACTTCCCCAATTAATATAAAATATGCCTGTTTTAACTGTCCAGTCAAAAAATAAGAATAATTTATTTGGGGTTTCCATTGATGGCAAATTTAATAGGTTTTGGGAGGAGGTGTATTTACCATTAGAGATGTTGTCTTTTTAAATTATAGACAATATAAAGTCTAAAGTAATTTTTTTCTACTGTACTTATAATTTATCATTTCTCTTATATGTTTGGAAATACCAAGTTTAATATCACTTAATATCAACATACCTGAAATGTTTCTCTTGAAATACCTACTTATTTACCACTCTTCACATACATGTTCTACACAATCTTAAGAAGCCTCTTACTTGTGATTAATATTCATGTTGGTTTGTTTCAGGCAAGAAACTGCCATTTGAATCATCTGAAAGTTAAATTTTATTTTTTTTAAGGACTATTCAAATAAAATTAGTTTTAGTCCTAGTTATTTTGTTTTTTTTTTTTTTGTTTTGTTTTGTTTTTGAGACAGAGTCTCACTTTGTGCCCTGGCGTCAGCCTAGCTCACAGCAACCTCAAACTCCTGGGCTTAAGCGATCCTACTGCCTCAGCCTCCTGAGTAGCTGGGACTACAGGCATGTGCCACCATGCCAGGCTAATTTTTTTTCTATATATATTTTTAGTTTTCCAGATAATTTTTATTTCTATTCTTAGTAGAGACGAGGTCTCACTCAGGCTGGTCTCGAACTCCTGACCTTGAACAATCCACCCACTTCGGCCTCCCAGAGGCCTAGGATTACAGGTGTGAGCCACCACGCCCGGCCAGTCCCAGTTACTTTCAAGTGACTTAAAAGCCAAACGACCAGCACTCTAACATAAAGTTGGACTTTCTCTTGGTTCATCTGTATTTTTAGACAAATGCTGATTAAAAATGTACTATTGTAAGCCTTAGTTACAGTAGTATTTGTACCATATTGTTTTAAATGAATTCTTTGGGATTTTAGGTGACAGTGCTACACAAGTCACATTAGGAAGAAACAATATTTAGCATGCTGGTTCTCAATCATGAGTAAGCATCTAAATTGCTTTTTAAATTTTGTTTTATAAAAACATTAAACCAGAATCTCTGGGGATGGATCTAAGCTCTAAGTTTTAAAAGTTACACTTTTTTAGGCCGGGTGCGGTGGCTCACGCCTGTAATCCTAGCCCTCTGGGAGGCCGAGGCGGGTGGATCGCTCGAGGTCAGGAGTTCGAGACCAGCCTGAGTGAGACCCCGTCTCTACTAAAAATAGAAATAAACTATCTGGACAACTAAAAATATATATAGAAAAAATTAGCCGGGCATGGTGGCACATGCCTGTAGTCCCAGCTACTCGGGAGGCTGAGGCAGTAGGATCGCTTAAGCCCAGGAGTTTGAGGTTGCTGTGAGCTAGGCTGACGCCACGGCACTCACTCTAGCCTGGGCAACAAAGTGACACTCTGTCTCAAAAAAAAAAAAGGTTACACTTTTTTAAATGTTTACATTTCAAATTTTTTATTTTTCTAAGTGGTATTCATGCTTTCTTATTAAATATTTCTTTTTGGAATAGGTTATAGAAAATGGTGTACCCTGGGACCTTTAGCTCTAAATCTCAGAAATTCTCTTTCAAGAATCAGATCAATTAAGTTTCCTAGGGAAAAAAAGACGATAATCAAAGCAACCTGGGGGAAAAAAACACAACCTGAAAAATAAGTGCATCCTGGAAGAAAGCCTTAAGTCTTTTCAGCTTCCTCGGAAATGCTACTGTGTTGCTAGGTAAGATGGATAGCAAAAGTATCATTGACTGATGTTCCCTGATGGGCTCAGATATAGCTATAATCACAGGTAAATACGTACCATATCTTGAGGTAGGTAATATTCAGGAGATAGGCTGACATCCAGTTTGAATGTCTGGGCATTCCAGTAATTGGACTGAAAAGCAGCAGTGTGGTGTTCCTGCCCCTTCTGCCCTCAGTGCTCTGGATTCCTCATAATCCTGTACGAAAATCAGAAAAGCTTGAAAGCCTTTCCCTAGGGCAGTCAGACCAGCCGTCTTGGGGTCACATCTGCAGTCCATGATGAGACAACCTCAGAAAGTTTTCCAGGCTCTGCCCTGCTCTCTGGCTAGCCCCCTCTTTTCCCTGGCCTTTGTCTGGGTTTCAGATGATTCTTCCTGTCCCTTCAGATTGGGGGTGGCATTTCCACCTACAGGTGGTTCAGTGGGTATGGCCATCCAGAGGAGGAGACTCAAAGTCTTTCAGCTGAGCTCTAGAAGATTATTACTTACTTCCTTTGCCCTGGGAAGAAGTCCTTGAGCTGCAAGACTTACTGTGGCTTCAGCCACTACTGGACAATATCTGTGTTCACTCCTCACTAACTGTATTTCTCATACAAGCATTTTGAGGCTTCATAGTGATCCTAGGACCTAGACAGTTGTGATAATTTCCACAGGTTTCTTTAATTCCTCTTTAATATAGGTTCATAATTCTCCACCAGTTTCACAAAGTCAAGGTGCATGGCAGATGGGTTTTAAAGGAGGAGGGACATCTGGGAAGTGACAGGGAAGCCTCCCTGGGCTGGCACTGTTGACAGGGTGTTCAGCAGAGTCTGGGCCGTGTTCTTTATTTGCTTCTCCCACTGCATGACATGGCCCTTCCCCAGGTGGCTGGATTCCCAGTGGTGTTAGTGTTCTGTCTTCTCAGTTTGCCTCGGGGATAACACACAAAGTTCTGTGTTTTTAAAGTGTGTTCAGTCAAATTTTCTAAATACACATCATTTTCTCAGTCTCAGATTATCAGATACAGTCAAGAATTATATTCTTAATTGCTGCTGTTAGAATTACATTTTAAAGAGAATATTTTTATAAAATTTGATCTTGAACAGAGTAGAAAATGTTAGGTGGCTATACTATTGTGAGTCAGTATTCTTAAGTAGGTACCATTTCATAGAATTATCCTAAATATTGTAAATAATAGGAAAGCAAAAGACTCTGAAGTATTAATCATAGAAAATAATTGGCTTTGAAAAATCTGAATTCTCTGAAAAAAGGCTAAACTGAAAATTGGCCACTTCAGTCTCTGGTCTCTGTCTCTGCAACTCAGTCCTCAGACTCCTTTTGGATTCTCTGTCCCTGCACTGTGGCCTGAGAACTGCTTCAAGGCAGTAAACTGGTTATTATTTTAAAAATATAGTTTACATTTGGAAGAGCAACACACTAGTAAAGTATAACTAAATATATTCAGTTACCTTGCATTTTAAATATTTGTACTCTACATTCTGGGTATGTTTTAGTGTATATGGGGATGGATTTTATACTTTATCAAGCCTAACCCTTTAACTAGACATTATATCACTTAGGAGAATGGCACTTTATTGTGAGAAAGGACAAAAGCTGAAACAGTCTAACGACATGCATTGTTTTCACTCTTTCACTTCCTTTTTTATGGAACCCTGCTCCTTAGGTGATGTAATGGTCACTAGTTACCTTGCCCATCCTATCTTCAAAGATAGTGAAGGGGAAATTTGAGAAATGTCATTGTGAGTGAAGGAAATAGTTTGCCAGAATTCACCCAAAGTTAGCCTGAAAGTGTTACATGACTGGCCCAGCACCATCCTGGCAGGTTTGAGTGATTAGCCATGCCTCAGGCTATGGCCTGGGTCTTGGCAATTTCAGGAAAATAATTTAGATTTAAAATACATGGCACATGTTAATGAACTATTGTAGCACAAAAGGCTTATATAATTCTCTCTACTTTTGTATGCTTGAAAAATGTCCATAACAGATACTTTTAAAAGTTGATAGTAACAGTAACAATGATGAAAACTTTCCTAGAGGGTGGGGGAAAGTCTCAAAGGAAGGGGAGACACATGGAAAAATCAGGAATCATTGAAAATTCTTTGTAAATTGATAATTTTAAATAGAAGCTACAAAAATAATCCTCTGCTGACTCCCCACTTGAACAAAGTGACATGTAAATTGGCTCCAGTGACTTTTTTCTTTAAATATACAGTTCAGTGGTTTCTAGTATATTTACAAGGTTTTGCAGCTGTTACTAGTATCTGATTTTAGAACATTTTCACTGCCCCCAAAAGAAACCCCAGATGCAATATCAGTCGTCTCCCATTCTCTTCTCACCCCAGCCCCTGGCACTCACTATTCTACTATTTGTCTCTGGATTTGTCTATTCTGGACATTTTATATGTGTGAAATCATATAATATATGGCCTTTTGTATCTGGTTTCTTTTACTTAGAACGTTTTCAAGGTTCATCCATGTTGTAGCATGTATCACTATTTCATTCCTTTTTATGGCCGAATAATGTTTCATTGTGTCAATAATATTCCATCTGATGTAACACATTTTGTTTATCCATTCATCAGTTGATGGACATTTGAGTTTTTCCCACTTTTTGGCTATTATGAATAATAATGCTGTGAATATACATGTACCTGTTTCTGTGTGGACATATATTTTCAGTTCTTTTGGGTATATATAGAAGTGGAATTGCTGTGGTCACGTGTCAACTCTGTTTTCTTTTTGAGGAACTGCTGAACTGCTTTTGAAAGCAGCTGTACCATTTTACATTCCTACCAGCAATGTGTGAGAATACCAGTTTCTCCTCATCTTTGTCAGCACTTGTTATTGTCCGGATTTCCTGACTATAGCTACCCTGGTGGTTGGGAATGGCATCTCATTGTGATTTTCATTTGCATTTCTCTAATGACTAATGATGTTGAGCATCCTTGTGCTTATTGGCTGTTTGTTGATCTTCTTTGAATAAATGTCTGTTCACATCGTTTGTCCATGTTTTAGTTGGGTTGTCTTTATATTGAATTGTAAAAACCTTTTATGTGTTTTGAGTAGAAGTCTTTTATCAGATGTAGGATTTGCAGGTCTTTTTGACCATTCTGTGGCTGTCACTTTCTTGATGGTGTCCTTTGAAGCACAAAAGTTTTTAATATTGACGTAGCCCATTTTATCCATTAAATTTTTTCTTTGGTTGCCTTTTGACATGATATGATCTCTTTTTTCTAGTTTGTTTGCATTCCACTGTGTAGATGCCTTGCACTGTATTCCACCAGTTCCTTGTGGATTTACTATTACAAATACTGCCATAAGACATGAATGTGTATGTATATCATTTTGTGATTTTGCCAGTGGGATTGCTGGGTCAAAGAGAAAATGCATATGTAATTTTGGTGGTTATTGCCACATTCCCCTCCATAAACATTGGGACATTTTCTGTTCCCACCACTGCTATATGAGAATCCCTGTTTATAGTTTTGCTAGTCTGATAGGTATTAAATAGAAATGCTGTATTAGATGTAGTTTAGAAATTGGTCTTCTCTAAGAAAAATTGTCTTTCCATAACTTGACCTTTCATGTTGTGTTTTCTGTTTGTCCGTATCTTTTGCTCATTTTTTTCATTGGGTTTTTGGGGCTTTTTCTGAAATTTTAGAGGTTTCTTTCTTTTTTTTTTTTTTAACATACCAAGGATACTAACCCTTAATTCATAATTTAATTTGCAAAAATTTCTTTTACTTTTACCTATCCCATTTGTCATGCATATTTTTACCTTGTTTATGGTGTATTTTGGACATGTAAAAGGTTTTAATTTTGCTTGTTTGTTTTTAGGTTTTGTGGGGTTTTTTTGTGTTTTTGTGTGTATGTGGTGGTAGTCCCATTTTTCAGCCTTTCGCTTGCTTTGTTTCTGGATTTTGAGTCATAGGAAAGGGTGAAGCAGGAGGATCTCTTGAGGTCAGGAGTTTAAGACCAGCCTCAGCCACATAGCAAGACCCTGTCTCTATAAAAAATGGAAAAATTATCTGGGTGGGGTGGCATGTGCCTGTAGTCTAAGCTACTTAACAGGCTAAGGCAGGAGGATGGCTTGAGCCCAGGAGTTTGAGGTTGCAGTGAGCTATGATGATGTTGCTACACTCTAGCTCAGGAAAGAGTGCAAGACCCTGTCTCCAAAAAAAAAAACTGGAGTCTGTCTTCTCAAGCCCTGCTACTGCTTTATCAATTAAATTTATTAAATCCTTTGTTGTCATTTAAATGATGTTCACTGTATCTTCACCAGGAGTAGATTCTATTTCAAGAAACCACTTTCTTTGCTCATTCATAAGAAGCAACTTCTCATGTGTTAAAGTTTTATCCTGTGATTGTGGCAATTGAGTCACATCTTCATCTTCCACTTGTTTTTTTTTTTTTTTTTAATTTAAAAGGCATTCTCCATGATTTTCTAGCTTCCAGGTTGCTACTGAGAAATCTGATACCAGTTTGTTTTATGACCTCTCCTGTCACCCACCCTGCGGAGCCTTTCACCTCCTCTTCGCACCACCAGTGTTTGACTTTCCAGGTGGATGTGCTTTGCGCTTCCTTCCATTCATATGCTGGGCATTTCATGGTCTTTGTCCATTTGCAGATGCCTATTTTTCATTGGTAGGTACTTTTCTTGAATAATTTTTCCCGTTTTCATTCTGTAACTCTTGTTATTCAGATATTGTATCGCAAAGTTTTTTTCTCTTATCTCCTATTTGTGTATTTCTTGTCTTTTGTTTCTACTTTGTGTAAGATTGCCTCAATTTTATTTTCTAACCCTTTTACTGAATTTGTTTATCATATTTAAAGTTTTTTGAATATTTCTATTTAGAGTATCCTATTTATGGTTTATACGTGCGATTCCATTTCTTACTTTTCCATGATATCAATTATATTTATTCTGTTTGCTCCATGTGGCCTCTTTCTCTCTTTTGTGGAGAAGCTGGTCTCAAATGTCTGGTGATTCCTGGCTGTCTGTTTGTATTTATGAGTGAGACATTGGGAAGCTAGTTGGACATTCTTTGTGTGGGTTTTACTGTTGGGATGTCAGGTGGTCAGATGGCTTTTTCTTTAGGTTCCTTCAAATGTCAGTGTCTGAAAATTCTTTCTCTGGGATCATTTAATTTCTCCAGAAAGGTGCTGTTTGGTCTCTTGTCTGCGCCTGAGATCAGGCAACTGGAATTTGGTGGTAGAAAGGGACTTTACCTGTTCATGATTCATTAGGTAGCTTTTCCCTTAAAAGCCCCCCGATGCCCATCCCACCCACTCCAGCTTAAAATCCCCACCTTGCTCACCTATCAAAATGGTATTAAGCCCAAGCTGCCCACAGTCTGCCTTCAATCCTGCATGGCCTGATCTGAGTACAGTTCTCCACCTCCTTCATACTGATTCTCCTTATTCGCCACACTCCCGCCACTGTCCTTTCTCAGTTATGTCTTTGCATGTGTTTTCCCCTTGGTGTGTCTAGCTCTTTTTCATCATTTAAGTTTTACTTCATTTATGATCTCCCTAACTTTCTATGATAGGCAGGATTGGTTAGGTTGTGCTCCAAAACAAGCAACCTCAAACCTCAGTGGTTCAAAAAATGGGTCATGCTCATTCTACCCATCCATCATGGGTTAGGGGGAGCTCTGCCTCGAATGGTCCTCATTCTGGTAGGAGGCTGACAGCAGCCACCATTGGGGCATTGCCATTGCCCGTGGTATATAGAAAAAGCGTAGCAAATCAGAGTAAGATTCATGAATCTTCAAATGCCAAGTGTCATAAATCACTTTTTTAGGGTTGTGGGGAAGTGTGACAACCCAAATAGGTGGCCAGGCAAAGATCTCAATCAGTGGAGGGTTACGAAGCCAAAGTTCAAGGACAAACCACAGAAGCACCTGTGCTATCTGAAGAGGGATTTGGAAACTCAGTATTTAAAGAGTGAGGGCATATAGAAAGAAAAAAGGGGAGAGGGTGGGCCATGATGCAAATGGTGACATTCTTGTGTTAGTGCCAGGAAATCTTCATTTTACACAAGATTAGGTAAATGTTTGAAGAGAAAAGGGAGTAAAGGAAGAATCAGTTATGCAGATGTCCCTGGGTAGCTGGAAGAAAGAATGGTCTTGTCTCTGTTCTGCACTTGGGAAGATAAACTTGTAATCCACATTATTAGTGTGGAATCAAAGTGGACTTTAGTTTTAGGAGCTAGAGTTAGCCTGCAGACCTGGAAGTTACAATTTGCATGTCCTCATTGATGGGCGGCCAGCAAACAGTGTCCTTATGGATGATCTGTGGGAACTGTCCATGTAGATGCCTGAAGCCCTTTACCTTTCTGTGGCAATCTGGCCAGCAGTGTTAGTAACAGCTATTCATTTGCAAGAGGGCGTTGCGTGACTCAGCATCTGGGCTTGACCTTCCCTTTTGGCATAAGGAGTTGGAGGGTCCTGAGGTTTTGATTTTCCTTTACAAGTGCAATACTGCTGTTGCTTAGGACAACTAGAAGTATTTAGTGAACAACACTGATGACCACCACAGCAATCTTGACCACCCAATCTAAAGTGGCACTCCTCATTGCCTGCTGTTTTTTTCCTTTTCTTTTCTTTTTTTCACAGGACTTGTCACTATCTGAAATCATCTTTTTGTTTTCACATTTATTGTCTGTTCCCCCAATAGCCTCAAATATTAACACTAAGCCATATAAGTATAGGAACCTTTCTGAATCATTCACCACTATATCCTGAGTACCTAGAGCAGTGCTTAGCAAATAGTAGGTGCTCAAAAACATTGGATGAATGATTCTAGGTTAATTTTTGAAATAAGCAAAATTTTACACTTCCCACTAACGGGAATACGCACTTTAATAGAACTGGGCCCTTTTCCTATTTTCTTTAATGTCCATTAAACAAAATTAGGTGTGCTTTTGTTATGAATTGCTATAGACAACTGAGAGTAATTTTCTTTGATAGTAATAGTTATTTTTTAAGTATTCAAAAACATTTTAGGAAAAGTCTTTAGAAATGACCATCATTAATCAATACAAACCAGAAAGTTATCGCAAAAATACAATGTATTATGCTTATAATTCCATAAACTTCCAATTGCAGTATTGATTTAGATCACTGGTAAAAAACTTCGCTGGCCCAACAACGTGGAGTGCAAAATGATGCAAAATTAGTAGTGTTGTCTAACAGCAACTATTTTCAGCTCTTAGCTATATTTTTATGAGAATACTTGTTTATCTTTGCTGAATAGGGAGATATTTATGTTATATTTAATCATAATTTTACATGACAAGATGTAAAAAAAAAACACCTTTTAACTTCCTTCTAGTTCTTTCTGTCCCTGCAGAAATGAATAGTCACTAATAATTATTACTCCCTTTTGCTTGTAAATGACATTCTTCCTTATGAAAGAGTTTTTCCTTCCTGTGAATAAAGAATTTTTTACATTTTGAAATTTTAGCTTTATATACTTATAGGCTGCTTTCTATTAGAAGTGTAAAATATTAGAGTTTTTAATGGAGGAAGTTTGTAACTTAATATTTGTTAGGTTTGGACACATAACCCACTTTGGATAAAACCAAAATAATTTATAGCAAGTAGCTTCCCCAGGATACAGTGTTGTACAGTGTTTTGGAATTATTAAATTCAGAGTTTTCCATGTTAAGCTTGGATCCCATGCTGAATGGTGTAGGGTCTCTGTCCCACAGAATGTAAAGAAAGTGTCAAAACAAACTAACTCTTATGGGAACTGTGCTGTGCTCTGGCAGGTACAGTGCAGGTTGTATAGGTACAGAGGACATTTTTATGCATCAAATACTTGAGGCTAACAGAGAAGCCCTTTATAGTTCTCCACTCTTTATGATTAAGCAGGAGAAAATTGAATACTTTCTTTTCACTATTCTTTTATATTGATTTCAATAATTTTATGGCATATTCCTGAATTTCTATTTAGGAGAAGATAATTATTTTCCTTAGGATTCTTTAGATTTATAAATATTAATAAATTTTTTCAAATATGGCCAAAGTTATTAATTTGCATGTGATATACTTTTTTTGTTCTTATTAAAAACTATGTTTTCTCTGGCTTGAATTTGATCTTCTGGCTTTAAAAAAAGTTTATGTATGTCTTTCCTCTCTTATATAGTCAACCTCATCCTCTCAACTGAATCTTTTTATAGGATCTCAAGCATTTTGAAGCCTTTAGTATTTGAAATGAATCCTTTGTTGAAACATGATTAACTGAATGTGCATTCTTTCCTGAAACCCTATTGAAATGAGTGTTGGTGTGTGTGTGTGTGTGTGTGTGTGTGTGTGTGTGTGTGTGTGAATCCATATATAGAGACAAAAAGAATGAGATAGACTAGAGTGTAGAAAAGATGACATTTTGGAAACTGGAAAGAAAGTGGTGGAAGTGTCTTTTGATTTAGCAGGAAAGGTAAGTGCCTGAGAGGGAAGGTCAAGGAACATGCCAGTTTGAGCCTCAAAACCATGGAAATCTCAAGAATTAGAGGCACCAGGTCCCTCTGGGGGTGGGGAAGTGAAGGGGCTGAGAATGGGGTGATTTCTCCCAGTCTGTGGTAGTTACATGTGCAGAGTCCTTCCCTAGCACCTGCAGCCAGCTCGCTACCTTTTTCTATACTGCAAAAGCCTTGAGGTGTGTTTTCTGACAAGGGCAAATGAGAACAGTTCTCATTTAGACTGTCTTGAAAGTGGGTGATGCCCTTCTAGAAACAGGGTTACTAGGAGACAGTCTAGACTTCTACTTCTGGCCATGGCAGAGCAACTGCTAATGGACTTACATTCCCACCCTCCATGATGAAACTGGGTAAAATACACGAGGCTATTGTTTTCCGGCACTGGGCAATAGGCAGTATAAGACTGCAGTCCCGAGAGGAAGTAAATAGAGGAGATGAGCCCACAGTTGCCCTGCTCTGTGTCTGGGGAAATGTCTTGACTGGGTCTTGGAGCACTGGAGATGCGATAAGGGTTCAGAGCAGTTGTGAGTGTCAGCACGTAGTCCTGGTAATTAAAACAGTGAATGCTGGGCCGGGCGCGGTGGCTCACGCCTGTAATCCCAGCCCTCTGGGAGGCCGAGGCAGGTGGATCACTCAAGGTCAGGAGTTCGAGACCAGCCTGAGCAAGAGCGAGACCCCCATCTCTACTAAAAATAGAAATAAATGATCTGGCCAACTAAAAGTATATATATAAAAATTAGCTGGGCATGGTGGCGCATGCCTGTAGTCCCAGCTGCTCGGGAGGCTGAGGCAGTAGGATCGCTTAAGCCCAGGAGTTGGAGATTGCTGTGAGCTAGGCTGACGCCAGGACACTCACTCTAGCCCGGGCAACAAAGCGAGACTCTGTCAATAAATAAATAAATAAATAAATGATAAATAAAAACAGTGAATGCTGGTTTAATTAGAAAGTCGGGTATGACTTTATTGAGAAGATAAGAGGAAGGATAGTGTATGTGCATTTTTGTTGGGGGTGGGTATATGTGGAAGAGATTAATTGACTTGAGGTAGGAAGTCAGTAGGTAAGGGTAGGGCTTATAAATACAGAGGTAAGTACCAAAAAACAAAACTAAAATAGAGGGCAGGGATTGCCGTAGGGTAGCAGCAATAGAGGTACAGGGTTTGGGATTGTTTGATTTTTGAAAAATCATATGTACGTATTTGAATTAAAATGAGGATAAAATTTGCATAACCATAGACCTTCCTGTGCCTTCTCATCTCTTTCCAGGTCCTTTCCCATCTGCCTCCTCCCTTTGTTCAGTCTGTCTTCTGGGAAGAGCTCTTATTTCTGTTTCAGTTTCGCCACCTGTCACTCACTCCTTCACCCACCCTGATCTGATTTGGAACAATATTATTTCAACAAAATAATATTACTCTTGCTAAAGTCACCAGTGACCAACAGTTTGCTAAATCTAGTGGACTTTTCAGTTCCTTTTGCTTTTTGACTTTTCAGTGATACTCTGCACTTTTTGAAACCCTATCTTCACTGGATTTCTATAGGATAGCTCTCCTGGATTTGCTCTTAGTTCTTGGGGCCTAGGTCTCTTTCTGCCATATTCTATCCTAGGGAAGTCAAATCTGCAGTTATGGTTTTGGTTACTATTCTTGGGTGTCTCACAGATCTTCAGCATGTGCTCTCCTGAACTCCCCAGCTGTATCTCCACATAGCTGCTTGGCATCTTCCCTTGGATTTCTAAAAGGCATCTGAACTTGGTCTGCCCCAAACTGAACTCAGCACACACACGCACACACCACTGCCTTCTGCAAACTTAGTCTTCATCCCACAGTCCTTACTTCAGTACCCCGTGTAAGCCAGAAATGGAAGCTTTGTCCTTGAGACTTGCCTCTCCCTCGTTCCCCGTCCAAAATTAAGTCCTGGTGATGTTTTCTCTAGGCTTTTTTTTTTTTTTTTTTTTTTTTTTTTTTGTAAGGCAAGCATGGAAATGAGGTTTATTGAGGAGAGAAAGATAGGATTATAGGGCAAGAGCAAGATACAGGTTTACAGAGTGTGATACATATGCCACAGATGACAACCAGACACATTGTCACAGCAGAAAAAGAGAGCTAGGCTTTTTTTTGCTTGACTTGTTTTATGACGAAATAAAATAAAAACCTTATATGAGTTAACTCCAGAAGAACTCTCTGATACATAATCCTCTTGGGATCATTGTACTTTATTCTTGATCCTAATATAAAAATATATGAAGAAAAGACCTCTTAGGACTTTTCTGGCCCCCCATGGCTCTTTAACAGTAAAATTTAGTATGTAATTAAAAAATAGCATCCAAGATTCATAGGTCTTAATATATTTAGTAACTCTATTTATCTTTATAAATTCTCTTCCTTTGTGCATGACTTATTTCTTATTAGCTTCATGCTCTTATTTTATACTGATCTTGAATTAAATTGCTGAAGGGGATGTTACAATAGGGTTATTAAAAATATTTCAAAACTGTTAAAGTGGAAATAATTAAACTCTTCAAAACAGTTTCAAGAACAGTACAAAGATATCCTGTGTTCCCTCAGCCTGATTTCCCAGTTGTTAGAAATTTACCATATCTGCCTTATCACTCTCTCTTTCTCTGTAGATACAAGTCATTTTTTTTGGAACCATTTGACAGTAAGTCACAGATATGATGTCACAGGACCCCTCAATACTTCAATGTCTGTTTCCTAAAAAATAGAGACACTTTTCTACATGAATCACATTATGCCCATCAAAATCAGGAAATTAATACAATAGCACATTCTAATCCACAAACCTCATTCAAATTTTACTGATTTTCTCCAATAAAGTCTTTTATAGATCCAGGATCCAATATAGGATCACATGTTGCATTTAACTGTCATGTCTCATTAGTTTCCTTCTATCTTGAACAGTTCTGAGTCTCTCCTTCCTTTCATGACCTTGATATTTTGGAGAGGACAGGCCAATTACTTTGCAGAATGTCTATCAGTATGTGTTTGCCTGATGTTTCCTCATGACTGGATTTAGGACATGCATTTTGAAAGGCAGCTGTGCTCACCACTATACCACCAATGTACTCAGGACATACATTTTTGGCAGGAATACCACAGAAGTGATGCTGTGTTCTTCTCAATGCATCCTATCAGAAGGCACATGATGTTGATTTGTCCCATTGCTGATGACATTTACTTTTATCATTTGGTAAGATGATATCTGCCAGACTTTGCAATGGAAAGTTAATGAATAAATATTGTCTGGAGATATTTTGAGACTATGTAAAAATCCTGTTCCTGATCACACTTTCACCCATTTATATTAGTATCCAGTTTTGCTCCTTGACCAAAACAATTATTATAAGGGTTACCAAATGGTAATCATCCCTTCCATCATCGTTCTACATTTATTAGTTGACCTTGTATTGTAAGGGAAAGCTTTCCTGCCTCTGTATCCACCCCCCATTTATTTATTAATTGATATCAGTATGGGCTCCTAGGTTCCTATTTTATTCAATGGGTTATAGACAATTGCTCTCATTATATCATTTCTTTGATGTTCAAATTGTCCCAGATTTAGCCAGTGGGAGCCCCTTGGTTAGCTCCAGTGTCATTTTGACATATCTCCATGATCTTTTGGGAATTTCCATACTTTATGGCACATGATGTTCTAGGCTTATTCAATACTTTCCCTGCCTGAGCCCTGAAATTAGCCGTTTCTCTGGTTCCTTTTGAGGAGAATAGTATTTAGAAACCAAAGTCTGGATGTCTGGTATGCTCATTGCTGCTGGTATACTCATCTTTGTGTTTATGTGTATATGTATGTATGTGTGTGCATGTATACATACATACATACATATACATTTGTCCCTTGTTCCTTAGTGGGGGATTCGGTCCAGGACCTCCTATAGGTACCAAAATCCATGGATGCTCAAGTCCCTGATATAAAATGGTGTAGTATTTGCATATAACCTATGCACATCCTCTTATCTACTTTAAATCATATCTAGATTACTTATAATACCTATAATACCTAATGCAATGTAAATGTTATGCAAATAGTTGTTACATGGTTTAGGGAATAATGACAAGAGAAGAAAGTCTGTACATGTCCAGTACAGATACAATTTTTTTCTCAAATATTTTTGATCTACAGTTGGTTGAACTGTGGGGTTTACTTGGGTTTGTCAAGGAAAGGGAGGACTGAGGGGGCTGTGAAAGGAAGTGTGGAGGTGGGGAAAGAGGAGATTCACAGGGCTCAGTTGCAATCATGGAATACAGTGAAGTGCTGAGAATGAGCTTCCCTCGCTCATTTTCTTCCCTTATGGGACGGGAAAGGTCCGGGCAAGGAGATTTTAGGAATCCCAGAAGCTTTAATGTTTACTGTATTTTTAAGGCCTAGAATTTAAATAGTATTATAATCTGTAAGATTTAGAGATATGTTTCAGTTGTTCCCAAATGCTGGGGCTCATGATCTAACACAAGGTTCGTGATGAAGGTTTCCTAGGCTCATGCTGTTCCTAACAGATGAGTCCCTCCAAGCTGAGTCAGGAGAGGCCTCTTCTGTGAAACCCTCAGTCATCAGACACCCGAGTGTAGCCCCAGGGTTTTCCCCAGTCTTGCCAGACACAGGTGGAAAATCATCTGGAGGTCGGGTGACTATGTTCTTCTGTTAATCCAGAATACTGAAATTTGAATAAAATAGCAATGTTGTTTCTTAATAATGTAATAAATACCCCTGAAACTAACATCTATTCAAGAATATGATTGTTCCTAATAATTTGTGGCCCTCTGGTATCCTGTTTGCCAGCTTTTCCCATCTTACCCCAGAAGTAACTATTAATACTCTTTGCATTTTCTGTTCATGGTTTTATTTTATTGAAATGCTTTCATTTATCAATATATGCATATACAATTGGGTTTTTTAAGCCATGATTATAATAAACCAAAGTACAAACAATTAGGGCATTTAAATTCCATTTTCTATTGATCAAATTACAAACAATGCATTATTGATAAATGTTGTCTTGTAATATTTCTGTGCATTAGCATAAAACTTAAATTTATTTAAAAAAACATGTTGGCATAAGGTAGCCATTTGTTCTCCTTGGGAAAACCTTAACCCTTTCATTTTTAGACTCTCACTTTTTATGAAGTAACGAAGCAAATGGTAACTTGTATGAAGAAAGTGGTGAGGTGGATGGTAGGGAATGAGGCAGAAAGTTGGCAGAGCTACCTGCTACCTTGGTATGATCAGTAGTCAAGAGGCACTGATGATGTTACTCGCTTGTGTTAATAATAATTCAATTTGTAATCTTTTTTTCCCTTATGTTTTTATATATTACTACAGCTAAAGAAGTAAACAGCTCATGGCACGTTTAACAAAAAGATGACAGGCGGATACAAAAGCTATCCAGCATCTTTGGGCAGCCATTGAGATTATACAGAACCAGAAGCAAATTGCCAACATTGACCGTATTACCAAGTAAGTAAATTTAAACAAACAAACAAAAAAATCCTTGTAAAATTTCATGTGAGATCTTGGGGGAAAAGTCCAAAAATACTTTATTATGCTAATCAACATATATTACAAAGGACTGAAGTCACTTTCTTTGCAGGAGTATATAGTTGTTAGAAAAACAAATATAGAAACATACACAAGCAACTTGTGTTTATAAAATAAATATTAGATAAGTAAAATATCAGTATGTACTATTTATAATAGTTTTGCAGTTATCAGAATTTTTAACTCTTGGTAACTTTAGGTCTTTTATTAAAATGGATTTTAGTTAATCATTTGCTTTTATGTAGTGAAGCTGTCTAAAAATAGTATACTGTTCATTACTCATTGTAATACAGGACAAGCATGGTATGTGCAGTAAGTAAATAACATCTTGGCTGTGTGCTCACGCTTGTAATACTAGCACTTTGGGAGGCTGAGGCAGGAGGATATCACCTTAGCCCAGGAGTTGGAGGCTGCAGTGAGCTATGATGATGGCACTGTACTCTAACCGGGGCCACAGAGCCCCTCAAAGACCCTCAAAAGAAAACAAAGCAAAATTGTATTAGGTCATAGCCCACTGACAGCATTTTTAACAATTTCATTCTATATTTTAGAAATTATTAAATAAACCACTCGGTTTTGGTTTTTTTGTTTTTTGAGACAGAGTCTCACTCTGCTGCCCAGGCTAGAGTGCCGTGGCATCAGCCTAGCTCACAGCAACCTCAAACTCCTGGGCTCAAAGCAATCCTTCTGCCTCAGCCTCCCAAGTAGCTGGGACTACAGGCATGCGCCACCATGCCCGGCTAATTGGAACTAATAATAATCTTCTTATCTCAATAAAAAAATAGGAGAATGTATCTGTGTTCATTCTAGATGTTTATTCCACCTAAGTATGATGATATCCAACATTCAGAGTTCATAGCAGTACCTGTCCATGATACCTCCCCAGGAAAGAGTGTTCTGAGTCCTTTTTACCATTTTCTTTTAATTTTCCTTTTTTAAAAGAACTGCTAGTGCTGTATCCAAGAAAGTAGGAAAGGTGCTGTAAGTTACAGAATCACTGCTGAGATTTATTCAATAATTCAAATCTTTAAAAATATATACCTAAGGGAAACTTCTTTCACAAGTTTTATTATTTTGCTATGGAAAGTATTTTTACTAAAAAGATCAATCTGAGCTCAAAATACATATCTGGGATTAAGTCTGATGTTTTGATTAATGGTGAAGCTGTCCCTCTGATTTACAGCTCATGTTTATAAATTAATGATAACATAAATTCTATAGATGACTTCATTTGGGAACTAAATAAGCATGAATTTTGGCCTCAGTAAAAACGTTTTACATTTCTAGAAATGGAAGGATGTCTTCTAATGTTTAATCATCGTAAAATTGAAACAATTGAGTCATTTTATTATTAAAAAAGGAAATACAGTAGTCAGTTGAGGGTTGTATGAAGATACGCATGATAATAGTAGTCCTCTTTTCAGTTTAAATGTCTGTAAACACTATAGTTGTCACATGAATTCATCACTTTTATGTAATTTGGATAGGTGTCATTAAAGCTTTGAAATACTCAGTTACTTAACATTTCTATTAAATATTTATAAAATATTTTTATGCTTCAGATGATGCCCTTGTTTTACAGATTTCCAATCAAGATGTAAAGGGTGAAGAATCAAAGAACAAAGAATCAGTAACAAGTGAAATTTAAGCCTTCAGTCATGCAGATTCCTAATATGATTCATAACTCATTGTCATGTTATTTCTCTAAATGCCATGTATAGTTTAATGTCCAATAAAATCAAGTTACATATATCACTTGCTTTTCTTTAAACCAAACAAATTATGCACATCTAATTTGGGTAATTATAACATGGCATTAGAAGTTTATAATTATTTTAAGTAATAGTTACAGTTTAAAGACATGCTTTTGAAACAGATATGGATTTTTTTACTAGTCTCTGCTGGCATTATTAGCTAGGCAGTGTGATTGGGGAGGTTAACTTATTTTTTATTGACTACTGGGAAAAAGCAATCAAAATAGTCAACCTAGGTGTTTCCTTTCTGTCTTGAGTAACTTTGACTTTGTGTTTTTAGAGGTGATCACATTGTGACTAGCATGATTAGACTAACAGCGGATTGGTAGACTAGTCCCATTCAAGTTAATGTTTCAGAATTAGGGCATCAATTAATTACATGTATTGCTTACTTTAGGGTAAAACCCAAGTTAGAAAATGTGACCTCTGACCTCTTGTGACATGTTTGGCATTGAAATTTCTGAGTTCTCCTGGAGTTCTTCCTGTTGCTACAGATATATATAAGCCCAAACTGTAAGTCCTCTTCGTGTGTAGCTTGACTTTGAAGTTGCAACTAGGTACATATTATTTCTTTTTTTATGTATTATAATTTCACTTGTTGAAGCCCAATTTCCAGAAACTGTTTATTTAAGTTAAAGTTTGCTATGTCTCTCTCTCTTAAAATTATTAGAGAGGAGGAGAATGGCCACTCCTAAATTACTTCTTTGTAAATAAGTTAGTTTGAAAAACTACTTGTTATTATGCTGCTTATGTAATTCCAAGGATTCTTCATGGAATTACTCATTGTATTCTCCTTTCAACCTATATTGATTTATTCTTCTTACATATCTTATTGTGAAAGTGGATTGGCAGGTATACTTTACCACTCTTATCATTACTATTTTATTTTACCTGATAGCCTTACAGAAGAAGTAGCTAATTCTGAATAACCAAAGTCCATGGTGAGTTTTTTCCAGGAAGCCAAAATCTTCTGACATTCATCTTGCCTTGGATTGTCTAGCTGCGGTCATGTGCTTGACATTTCTTTGCAGTTCTATGAAGGAAACATACAGACAAGGCACATAGAAATGTAAACAGCTGTTAAAGAATCATACAGTAGTACCTAGTAATAGGAGAGGGTCGTTACCACATGATGAGGGTTTATTAATTTACGACACTGGAGGCTTTGTTTGAGGGGAGAGGCACCAGGAGAGCTCGGAAGGCCTTGTGGGTGGCATGGAATTAGTCAGGCCTCAATCGTCAGATGGGGTTTGACATGGCAGAGAGGACAGTCCAAGTAGAGGGACCGTGGGGTGTAAGGAAAGTGGATAAAAAGGCAGAGAGGTCAGACTAGGAAGGCCTTGAATGCTAGCATTGACATTTTAATCCATAGGTAGAGGGGAATAGTGAGTGCTTTTTGAATAGAAAAATGGTAAAAAATAGAACATACTCATTTTTTTTCCCTCCCAGGCTAGAATGAATGGTCCCCTCAAATGTCTCTTGAGTCCATCTGCTCTTCCCTCTTCTGGGCTGAGTTTTCACTCCTGTGATTTCCTGCCTGTTCCTCCAGCCCCTGTTTTTCCACAACGTCATCTTCTCAGATCGCTCTACCATCGCAGGCCTTTCTCTCTTGCCCTTGAAGCCCACATTCCTGGGCAAAGGTGTCGCTGTCTTGGCCCGTGTCTTCCACATCACCTCCGCTGCCCCCACTCTGCTATGCTCCAGAAGCCGGAGATGCGCTTGGCAGGTCCTCAGGTCTGTGTCTCCCACACGCCACCTGGGATGACCTTCCCAGACTCTTCTTCCAAATGTCATCCCTGGGAAGTCTTTCCTGGCACTGTTAAGTCAACCTAATTTTACCAGTTATTTTTCTAAATTTTAGGTCTGATTGTGTTCTTTAATCCTCTTTTGATTTCCCTATTGTGCATAAAGTCCAAATAATGGGGCAGGGCATTTTTATAAAGCTCTTCACAATTAGATCATAATATTTCTTCTTTTTACAGCCAGCCTTTCCCCTCTCAGTGTTCCATCTGATGAGACAAGTCTCAATGGCCTGAGCACTCTATAGATTTTTTTTTTTAAGAGATGGGATCTCGCTAGGTTGCCCAGCCTGGACTCGAACTCTTGGATTCAAATGATCCTCCCACCTTACCCTCCTGAGTAGCTGGGATTACAAGCATGTGCCATCATGCCTGGCTTGGATTTTTAATTTTGTATTTTTCCTTCATTAATGGACAAAATCATACCCAGTCTTTCAAGATCCAACTAAAATATCATCTCCTTTGAGATTTTGATACATTCCTCATTGTAACCAATCCTGTTCCCCTTTGTCTTTATTCTCATAGTAATAGATATAAAATTTGATTTTATTAGTTATTGTAGTCTCCTATGATCTTTGAAATATATTTCCATTTCTTTTATTGACTGTGAGAACCTTAAGGGTAGGGAATGTCTTTTCTATTTTTGTATCTTAATGTGAAACAGTGATTGAGACGTTAATAATAATATTCAGTTTCATTAACTGCAGAAGTGGTTTTAAGGAGGATTATAATAATTGGTAACATTAAATGAGCCATTATTTTGTGACAAGCACTGTGCTATACATAAGTTACTTATCTCATTTAATTTTCACAGCAACACAGGCATGTGGTCATTACCCCCACACTGCTGAGAAGGTACTGTAGTGAGAAGGTGAAGTAGTTGCCCAAAGTCATCCAGGTTGTCGGTGGCAGAGCTAAAATTTGAATATAGGTCTATCTAATGTTGGAGTTCAAGCTACTAAACATTTAAAATTTTTTCTTCTGGTATTTAAGGGGTTTATATTTATATCTTTGCAAACTTTGAAGTTTTCAAAACATGATCCATCTCCATGGTACTTACATATTATCTCATTTCATCCTCACAACTGTGAGTTAAAACTAGCCCCACTTCATAGGTGAAGAATGCAGCTCTCAGAGTAAATTACTTCTCCCAGGTTAAGTGTTAGAATTAAGAAGAACCTAGTGCTTCAGAATATATTCTAGAATTTTAAAATTAACTCCATTTGATAGAGAATCTATAAAGATGCTGTTTAGGTTTTGAAGTTTAACACTTTTTGTTCAATGCAATTTTAAAGTAAAATACTTGTTTGCCATGAAATATTACATTTCTAAAAGTAACATAACCATATAATAGGATACTCAGAAAATACAAAAACAGAAAAATAACCACCTATAATTTCTCTACCCAAATTCAACTAAGGTACTCATTTTGATGTTGTTCTTTCTAGTCATTTTCTGTATATGTATGTGTTGTCTCAGCATGGCTGAGTTGTCCTCCATGTTGTCGCGTGGCCACCGCAACATGTGATGGTGGCACGGGGCTCCCCCTGGTAAGACGGTGCCTCCCCATACCTGGGAGGGAGGAGAAGCGAGGTGAACGAGCACTTGTTATGAGGTTTGCATTATCTTATTTACCCGCAACACAGCCACATGGCACTGGCTTTAATGATTCTCTAGGTGCGCAGCTGGAGATGCGGGCGGGATGAGGGCTTGTCCTGCCATACAGCGGCTGCTGTGCACAGGGGACCCGCAGACTCCAGAGGCCTCGCCTCCCCCCGGGCACTCACGTGGCCACTGCATCTTCTATTAAGTTCTCGTAACAAAGCTCCGTGCTCCAGCTGCACAAATAAATAGTGGGGTGAAAGCTCAGAGGGGTAACCTATACCAAGGAGCAGAAATTACTTTCGTAGGACTAAGGGCAAGGGACTGGGCACTTTACGTGCATTACCTCATCTGGCTTTGTCTACAACCCTGAGGTGAGTGTCCTCTGCCTTTTTCATCACCGTGCTGTCACCATCGCATGCTAGGATAACCTGGGTGTTTTCACCATGCTCTGTGTCCCCTCGCATCACACCCTTGCCTCGTGCTTTGAATTATTTCCCTACCATGGACACGCAGGCGAGTGTCTCTGGCTTCCCTCCAGCCCAGATGACTGTGCATTGCCCCAGCTCTTCACGGCCACTCACTGCGATGTACATCCAGAAAGAATTCCTCCGTGGTGATGCCATGTGAATATGGGTACTTAATTTGACTAAGCTCTTAAGAAAGGATGCCTCAGTCTACAAGTTTGGTAGCGCCGTGCACATTGAGTTTTGTTTTCCTGTACATCTGCATATACTTGACGTTCACTTGCCCAAATTTTGTCATTCAGAGGGATGTTTTAATTTGCATTTCTGTATTTGGTTTAGGCAGCTCTTGGTGTTCTTATATGGTTCTGGGCTTCCTTTGCTGCGGGTGCCTGTTACTGCCTTCTGCCCATTTCCCACTGGGATTGCTGTCTTTTCCTGTTGACTTGCAGAAGCTCTTGTTACACTGGACAATAATTCCTTCATAGGTTTTATGGTTTGTAAATCTTTTCTCTGTCATCTGTTTGTTAATTTTTTCCATAGTTTACTGAACAGAAAATTCTAATTTGGATGTGATCAAATTCAGTCTAGTTTGCCTACTGTTTTATGCTTTTGAAATTTTATTTAAGAAGTCCTTAAGGCAACAAGAATATTCCCTACATTTTCCTTTACTAACTTTATAGTTTTACCTTTCATAGTTAGGTCTTTAAACCATCTGTAGTTATCTTTTTATGTGTTAGGTAAGGATCTACCTTACTTTATTGTTTGTTGTGAGTCTACCTTGTTCTTTATACTTTAAACATAAAAGCCTTAAAAACTCTTGTGGGAGATACTTTAGGGGCCCCTGTAGCCGACCATATGGTTAAATTGCTTGTTGGCAGTGCCATAGTGTTCTTTGCCCTCTGCTGTGAAACCTCTTCCCACCGGTGTGTGGTCTCTGTGAGGTCGGGGTCTCTGTCACATGTGGCTGGCATGTGGCCCTCACCCAGCTGTCTCCAGCAGTGTTTGTTACATGCTGGGTGCACGTGGGCTCTTTTCCTGCAGCCAGTTTGTCCTTCTGAGAGAAAGCTTGAAAATGTTAATAGACCAAGACTAATGCTAATATTGCTCTACTATTAACTGGCTGTTTTCTCGAGGAAGTCGTTTTTCTTACTTTGTCTGTAAATCGGTGCCTGTGTGTCTCCACCATCTCATTCAAGATACAGGTTCTCTGTGCTCCTGGGTGGCCAGCCCACCCTGCCCTCCAGCCCCACTCCATCACTGATTGGCTTTCTGTCACAGTGATGAGCTTTGCCTGCTTTGGAATTTTATATAAGTGGAATTATACAGTATATTACTTTCCATGATCGGCTTTTTTTATCAACATGTTTTGAGATTCATCTGCTTAAGGATGTTGGTGGTTCATTCTTTTTCATTGCTGAGTAGTAGTCCATTGTGTGCATATATATATATATACACCATGATTTTTTAAATCCATTTATCTGCTGAAGGGACATTTGGGGGTTATTATGACATAAGATAGAGTGTGCTTTTATGTACAGGTGTAGGCGTGTATTGGGATAAATATCTAAGAGTGGAATCACTAGGCCCTATGATAAATGTATGTTTAACTTTATTAGAAACAGCACAACTGTTATCCAAAGTGAAGAGTTTACATTTCCACCAGCAGTATATGAGAATTCCAAGTTTTCCACACCTCGTATTGTCCATCTTATAAAATTTGTGTCATTCCAGTGGGTTTGTTAGTGGCATCTCACAAAGTTTAAGTTTGCATTTTCCTGATGTAAGCACCTTTTAATGTGCCTATTGACCAATGATATCTTCTTTCACAAAGTGTCTGTTCAGTTCCTTTGCCCATTTCCTAGTGAGTTGGTTTATTTCAGCATTCTTACTGAAGTGTTATAGAGTTCTTCATATGTGCTGGATACGAGTTCACTGACAGATCTACATATCTATGGTTCTAGAAGGAGATGATAGAGGAAATGAGGAAGAATCACTATTTATAGAGATATTGGGTAAAAGATACTAGTACTAAATCCAGGAAGCCCAGTGCAGAACAAATCAAAAGGATATCCACATTTAGCTATATTATAGTGAAAACTGCAGAATTTACTAGAGGGAAAGAGAAAACCTTAAATACAGACAATAGATTTTTGAAAAGACATCATTTATAAAGGTGTGGTAGTTAGACTCATGACTGACTTCTTAACTGTAGCACTGGAATTCAAATGACTGGAACAATAGCTTCAATATGTCTTGAGAGATATTAACTCTCAGCCTAGAATTACTTACCTTTCAAGTAAGAAATTGAAATAAAGGCTTTTTTAGACAAAGTCTGAGAGAAAAGAAATTCTTAATGGTTTACATTAGGTAGGAAAAAAAATGATCCCAAATGAAAGTTCTGAAATGTAAGAATGAATAAAGAGCAAAGTTGATAAATGTGGTTAAAATTAAAGCATGAACTATAAAATATAACGTTCAATTTGTGAAAAATATTTAGGCCAGAGCAACTGTAACACCAGCAGCAGAATATAGAAACAACAAAGGATCATTAGCTGCAGAACGGATAGTCATATGTTTATATAACAGGCTATTACACTACAATAAAAATAAACTGTTGCCTCACACATCAATATGGATTAATTGCAAAAATATAATGTGAAAGAAAGGAATCAAATTACAAAATAATACTTGGAGAATGACTCCATTTCTGTAAAGCTCAAAAACCGGCAGCACAGAGCAACGTGTTTTTAAGGGATGCACATACACAGGACCCAACGGTATGAAGACAAAAACACGGAGATGGTTAACACAGAATTAAGGACACTGGTGGTGGGGGCAGGAGCCAGCAGGAGGGGGCCTATCCAAGGAGCTTCTGCTCTTTCTGAGGCGAGGTGGTGGTTTCTCTGGTGTTTCTTTTATTCTTCAAACTGCACATATTTTAAAATACTTCCTTGTATGAGTAATTTCTAAATGAAAAATTTTAAAGAAGGAGTAAGTGGATGGCACAGAAGCCTGTTGGGGAACGTGGATGATAAACAGGGGTCAGGAGGTGGGATATGTAATGAAAGGATTGATTATTCTGCCTGGTCGGATCACTGTTGTGTTGCCAGCAGAGCTTTCCTTCTGTTCCCAGATGTGCAGATCTCAGTCACATTCAGGCATTGACAGCCTATTCCACTATGTTTTAGGGAACCGGTTCATTCAGTAGTAATCATCATCATTTAAGTCAACTGTTTCTTTTTAGGTATTTCTCTTTTCTTCCACTGAAGACTTTTCTATGCCAGATTATCAAACTGAAAATGATATCCTAATTACATGGAAACTACATTATTTGAATGCTGTGTGTTTTTGAACACTTGGCACTATAGAAAGAAGTGTATTTGGCTGAGTGTTGTTGTGAGTAGAATTCTATCAAGTGTTACCAAGAGAAATTTCATACAGAATTGAAAAAGAAGGCCTAGTATTTACCATTAATTATTTTTCTCTGACAAATGGACAAAGCATATAATTTTATTGTGACCTTTTTTTTAGTTTTTTTTTTTTTTATTTCAATAGATTTAGGGGGTGCAAGTATTTTGGGTTACATGGATGAGTTATATCATGGTGAGGTTAGGGCTTTTCAGGTACAATGTACATTATTATGATAATATTTTATAATTGAGTTTAAAATGAAAATAGAAGTTTTAAAAATGTATATGATTTAGAAAGATGTAATTTTCTAATTTTTAATTACATAATTTATTTTGAAAGAAAATCCATTCAATAAAATTAGTAGGTTATACATCATAAAGTTTGCTAAACATTGAAAGTTTGTCTTAGAGTTCTGTTAAAATAGATTGTGTACTAAGTGTTGTACAAAATACAGTTAGATTTGGTTTAGGGCTAGTAAATGTATATAAGAAGAAAAACATATAACAAATATTTTCAATGGTGGAATTGAGCTTTAATGTAACATTTTGAAACATCCCATTTCATTATGAGACATTGATTAATTCCTATTCTCAACTGCTGAGGAATGGAGAAACAAAAGAGATGGGAATGTTTGCCACTGGCCAAGAGTGAGACTGGCACTGTCACCAGTGCTGTCGGTGCAAGACGCAAGCCACACAGTGCAGGAAGCAGGGTCCCCATCATCCTGAAGGAAAAATAAAATTCGGTTGGCTTTTAATCCATGTGTGTGCGTGTGTGCACATTGTCCTCATGTGTATCAATCAGTATACACGGTATATTTTATTAGAGCTTTTGTTCCAAAAATATTTTGAGGACAATTAGAAAAGAAGATACAGAGTAAGGCTATATATATTAGAAGGGGATGAGAAGGATGAGGAAAAGAGAAATGAAGTTTAGGATCTAAAATAGAGCCAGGAGGAAACCTAATACGAGAAAGTCTTCCATGAATTCCTACAGCTTGTTAAGGATGTGTCACAAATTTGGCTTTTGGTATAAAGGGCAAGCTCAACATTTTAGTGATGGTCATAAAGCAAATTTGTTGCCCAGGTGAACCATAGCTTTTATTCACAATGCTAAAACCAGAAGGAAATTTATCCTGAGGGTTTTCAGAAAGGTAACCATTTTCTAATTGATGGCAGAGCATAGCCCTGTGTCTTGAGTAGTCAAGGTTGGGCTTTCGGGTGCGATTTTGACTAAACTGTCACTGGTTGTGTGATGAAGAGTGTCCCAGGACAGTCCTCTGCTGTTGCCTGTGCTCTTTTTCCCAACTACCAAGGAAATGGACTGTACAACTTACAGTATATTTTAGGCCTGGTGCAGTGGCTCGTGCCTACAATCCTAACACTTTGGGAGGCCAAGGAGGGAGGACTGGTTGAGGCCAGGAGTTCAAGACCAGTCTGAGCAAGAGCGAGACCCCATCTCTACTAAAATGGGAGGGGGGGAGAAAAGCCAGGTGTGGTGGCATGTGCCTGTAGTCCCAGCTACTGGAGTGCCTGAGGCAGAAGGATCACTTGAGCCTAGGAGTTTGAAGTTGCAGTGAGCTGTGGTAGTAACACTGTACTGTATCCCAGGTAACAGAGCGAGACCTTGTCTCCAAAAAAAGAAAAAGACACCTCCCCCTCCAAATTTACAATATGTTTAATCTTCAGATATGAAACAAGTACATTATTCTTGAACCTATGGTGAGTTTTGCATTGTTACACAGATATGTCATTTTCATCAGTTGTGTCATTGTTATAGACTGGTAAGTTTTTAAAAAGTTGGTAAAACTTGGGGATAGGTCCAATTTAATTGTGTAAAAAGATTAGAGCAAGCTATAAAATGTACAATTCATCATTACTGAAATCACAACTTAGAATTAAAAATATTTTTTATAAAATGGAACCAATGTTAATAATGTAAGTAGTGTATGTGTCACAGTAAAAACGGTTTATTTCTCCCAAATGAAAACTCTGCCTGTTATGGAAGGGATAGTTAAGTCTCTACTAGCTTTAAGATAAATAAATGTTTTACTTTTCTACTTTTAATTAATGTCACTGCATAAATAAGAGGTCAAAATCTAATGTAATTATTTGCAGTGTAACCTTTGGGACAATCATAATAAAGAAACTTTTTAAAGAGAAAGTATTTGTAATGCCTTCACTATTCATGAAAGATATAATGGAAAGAAAAGGGATTTTATTGGTTAGTTAATCCCCATAAAATCTACATAATCTTTCACATATATTTTTATTTCTCTTGGGTATACACCTAAGCGTGGGAATGCTGGGTCCTACGGGAGGTAAACACTTAAGACATTGCCCAACTGTTTTCCAAAGTGGTGGTTCCATTTTACATTCCTACCAGCGGTGTATGAGAGCCCCACTTTCCCCCATCCTTGCTAACATGTGGAGTTGAGACTGGCTATATAATTTGCTGGGTCTTGGGCAAAATGAAAACGCCGGGCTCCCTGTTCTAAGATCATTAAGGATTTCAAGATGAAAACAGGAGGGCATGAAACAAGGCGCAGGGCCCTCTGTGCAGGGGTTCTGTGTCACTGCACAGGTCACAGGCCCGTGAAGTCAGCCCTGCGTGGCCCGCCAGTCTCTTTCTTTCAGCCACTCGGGCAGGTGCGCAGCAATTCTCACTGTGGTGCAAGTCGCAGTTCCCCCACAACTAATGACATTGAGCATACTTACTTGTCTTCTGAGCATCTTCTTTGGTGAAGTATCTAGCCAGATTTTTTGCTTATTTTGTTATTGGGTTATTTATTTTTTATTACTGAGTTTGAGACCTATTTACATATTCTGGATATAAGTCCTTTATCAGGTACAGGCTTTGCAAATATTTCCTGCCAGTCTATGGTTGGTATTTTCACTCTAACAGTGTCTTTGGAAGAATATAAGTTTAAAATCTTAGGCTGGGCGCGGTGGCTCACGCCTGTAATCCTAGCTCTGGGAGGCCGAGGCGGGTGGATCACTCGAGGTCAGGAGTTCGAGACCAGCCTGAGCAAGAGTGAGACCCCCGTCTCTACTAAAAATAGAAAGAAATTATCTGGCCAACTAAAAATATATATACAAAAAAATTAGCCGGGCATGGTGGCTCATGCCTGTAGTCCCAGCTACTCGGGAGGCTGAGGCAGTAGGATCGCTTAAGCCCAGGAGTCTGAGGTTGCTGTGAGCTAGGCTGATGCCACGGCACTCACTCTAGCCCGGGCAACAAAGTGAGACTCTGTCTCAAAAAAAATAAAATAAAATAAAATAAAATCTTGATAAAATTCTGCGTGCTCTTTCAGAAAACCATGCTTCAGGTGTTATATTTAAGACGTCTTTGCCTAGCCCAAGATCACAAACATTTTCTATTTTCTTCTAGAAGTTTATAGTTTTACATTTATATTTATGGCCCATTTTAAGTTACTTTTCGTATATGTATGAGATGTGGAATGAGTTAAATTTTTTTTTTTGATACACGAGTAGCCACATTTTCCTGCACACTTTATTGAAAAGACAATCCTTTTTCCACTGCATGGCCTTTGCTCATCTGTAACGCATCTGTTTTCCATGCTTGAGTGAGTCTATTTTCCTTTTTTTTTTTTTGAGACAGAGGCTTGTTCAAGTCGCTGGGCTAGAGTGACATGGTGTCCGCCTAGCTCCCTGCAGCCTCTAGCTCCTGGGCTTGAGTGATCCTCCTGCCTCAGCCTCCTGAGTAGCTGGGACTGCGGGTGCCACCACCACACCTGGCTAATTTTTTTTTTCTATTTTTAGTAGAGACGGGGTCTCACTCTTGCTTAGGCTGGTCTCAAACTCCTGACCCCGAGTGATCCTCCCTCCTTGGCCTCCCAGAGTGCCGGGATTGCAGGAGTGAGCCACTGCACCTGGCCATGAGTCTGTTTCTGAACTCTCTATTTCGTTCTATTGATCTATTTGTCTTTATACCACTGTCTTGATTACCATAGCTTTATTAATCTTGAAATTGAGTGGTATTAGTCCTTGAATTTTGTTCTTTTTTTTTCTGGAGGACTTATTCTATGTCATTTGCATGTCCACATGAATATTAGAATCAGCTTGACAATTTCTATAACAGAGAACACTTAGATGTTGACTGGGCTTGTGCTGAATCTGCAGATCAATTTGGTCTGAACTGATGTCTGAGTGTTTTTCTGACCTGCGAAGAAAGAGTATCTCTCCCTTTGCTAAGGTCTCCTTTATTTTTACTCTGCAATGTTTACAGTTTTTGTAGTACAGGTCTTTTGTAGTTTTGTCAGATTTACCTGTAAATATTTCTTTTTAAATGCTATGACAATCTAATGCCACCAGTGGTATGACAAGAGGTGGAGCCCAGGTGGCAATGTGAGCGATGGCTTCCTCCAGAGCAAATGTTCCAAGAGACAGACAGTGGAAGCTGCTGGTTTCATGAGTCCTGGGCCTGGAAGCTGATACCATGTCATTTCCACCATGTTCCATTCACCAAAAACGTCCTGTATATTTTCTCTTCATCTCATCAGCTCTTTGCTCTGTTTTCTTTTATGACTTCATTTGCATTGAGTATTTTTTCATTCTTATTTCCTTTGTGGCCCATTAGCTATAAGTTTTTGTTTTACTGTTTTAGTTATTTAGCTTTAGGGCATGGTTTCTCAACCTTACATTTTGGGTTGGATAGTTCTCTGTGGGGGCACCTGTCCTGTGCAGCATAGGATATGAAACAATACCGTTGGTTTCTACCTTCCAGTGATATGACACCACTTTCTGTGCTGCGTAAGAGCCATACAGAATGCTCCACACTTCCATCGTTTCCCCTCGGGTCTCTATGGTATTGTCATATATGTTACTTACACATGTGTTATACACCCCAATTTCATTATTGTTATTTTTGTTTAAAGAGTCAATTATCTTTTAAAGACGTTTTAAAAAGAAAACAAGTCACATACTACCCATTTGGTTACCATGGGCAGATCTCTAAACATAATCTCATCTGGTATCATTTTTCTCCTGCCTAAAGTACGTCTAACATTTCTTGCATTTTAAGAGTGTGTTGCTGATTGATTCTTTCAGCTTTTATGTATCTTAAAAAGTATTTCACTTTAAACCTATTTTTCTTCTGATATACACAATTTGCCACTGTAACCATTTGTAAGTGTAGTTCACTGGCGTTAAGTAAATTCACAATGCTGTGCAACCATCATCATTATATATTTCCAATTTTCTCATCATACCAACTGGAAGCTCTGTAACCATTAGGCAATAACTCCCATTTCCCCTGCCCTCAGCCCCGGGTAACCTCTAACATACTTTGTCTGTATGAATCTGCCTATTCTAGATATTTCACAGAAGTGGAATCATATGATATTTGTCCTTTTGTGCCTGGCTTATTTCATTTATCATGATGTTTCCAAGATTCACCCATGCTGTAGCAGGTGTCATATAACTCCATTCCTTTTCATGGCTGAGTAATATTCCTCTTTGTGTACTTGCCACATTTTCTTTATCCATTTATCATCTGTTGATGGACATTGGGGTTGTTTCTGCCTTTTGGTTAGCGTGAATACAGTTGCTATGAACATTAGTATGCAAATGTAAGTTTGAATCTCTGTTCTGAATTCTTTTGGTTACACACCTGTAAGTGGACTTGCTGGATCATATGGTAATTCTATGCTTAACCTTTTGAGGAACCACCAAAGTGTTTCAACAATAGCTGCACCATTTTTCACTCTCAGCAGCAATATATGCGGGTTCCAGTCTCTCACAGGCGAGGGGGATGGAGGGATGGGATGGAAGATGCCTGGGCTGGGAGTCGGTGCCCAGTGTTCCCTCCTGATCTTAGATCAGACTCCTCAGCTTCTTGGCCATCGGAGCAGGGCTGCTCCCCATACCCACTGTGGCAGTCCCCTGGAGTCCCCCAGGCTTCACCCAGCAGCCCCCAGGTGACAGGTCCCCAACAACCCCCTTGGACACGCTCAGACACTCCAGGGCTTTCAACAATTAGAAGCCTGCCCTCTGCCGGCTGCTCAGTGACACAGACCCCAGGACCCAGCAACAGAAACAGGAACGCGCAGGCGCGGCTCTAGCGAGGTGGAGTCTGCGCTCCACTGCCGGCTGTGGTCGCGGCACTTCTGAGGGAAAGAGGCCAAGGCTGGGGCCGAGCCCGGAGCCCCAGCGCTGGATCAGCCTGGGGGCGGGCTCCGGTCCAGCCACCGGCGCACCCGGGGCAGAAGCTGCGCCCGAGGATCAGGCCGGCTCAGCCACGGTGAGGGAGCGGGGCCCACCCAAGCCACAGCCGCCGCCGCCGCCGCCGCCGCGTCCCCCTCAGGCTCCTGCCTTTGCCCAGAGCCCCTTGCTACCACCCGCTCGGTTTCCAGTTCCCCCTTCCCCGTGCAGCCCATTCACCTGCTGGGGTAAAGCCCTGTAGGTGGCACCGCCTTAACCTCCCTTCTTCCCAGTGACAGCCTTTCCACGTTCTCTTTGCCACCGTCTCCCCGTCCTTTAACCCTGACCCTTTCTTCTTTTTCTCTTCCATTTTATCTTTCTCTCTCTTCTGTGATCCTCACTCCTTTCTCCCAGTTTTTTTGCTCTTCCTTCTCATCCCCCTCACTGTTTTATCTCCGCTGACCCCTCCTCTCCATGTCCCTTCTCCCGTCTGTCCCCTCATTGGACGTCCTTCCTCGCCCGCTGCCACACCTGTCCCCATCTCCTTCTCCAGGCTTCAGGGGTCTAGGCAGGAACAATTTGAGGACTGTCTCTTCCCAGGAACTGCAGGGTGGGCAGATGGGGATTTGTAGTTTTCGTCTTCCTTTTGTGTTTGGAGAAAGGGGAGCTTGGAGGCGTTGAAGAGAGCCTGGAAGCCTTGTTACCTACTGTTATGGCAAAACCCAAGAGATGGTGTGTTACAGCGTGATAAAGACAGGGCGGACATGCATACTGAGACCTTACAAAATATTTAGCTTTTTGACGAAAGTAGCTAAAAAAATATTTTGATTTATATTTTTTTTAATTTTGAGCATCTTTTAGTGGGGAGATACAGCTTCGGAAATTTAAAAATATTTATTTACAGGCTGGACTATTGTAACTTAGAAAAAAAATGATTTTTCTTTTTCTTTTGGAGGCAGAGACCAAGGGCATTTGAGGACTGACAATGACCTTGCTTTGCAGTCAGATTGTGACAGCCTCTTTAATACCTTCCAAAGGGTTCATATGTTTTGCCTTCTCTGCTTTAGTTGGGAAAACCTTATATTTGCAAATTTTCTCCTTCCTGTTTCAAAATAGCTTGAGATTTCAGTTGGTTTTTTTCATTGAGTTGGATTACACGTGGTTTGCAGTACATTTATTAAAAACATTGCTCCATAATATGCAACGAGCTAAATGTTGGTCTCCTAGAGGGACAGACATTCTAGTCAAAACTAAATCCCAATAATCATATTCTCATAGAATGTTAGTCGTTTCCTATTTTCCCTCCATCTGGTTCTTTAGGAAAATGGAGCTCACAGGTTATAGGTGGCGGCAACGGTGTGTGTGGGGGGGTGAGCCTCAAAATTTTATTTTAGTTGGCAAGTCCCCCCCTTTTGGCCAAGATATGTCAGAGAGATGGCATCTATGGCCAAACTTTTATGACCTTTAACTTTCACATCCACTTAACTTTTAATGACCATTGACATATTGAAGTTTAGTTTCAAAGATCAATGAATTAGACAAAATCATCTTTCACAAAATACTTATATCTTATGATATTTTCATTAAAAAATTTTGTATGGAATTATTTTCCTTTCATCCACAAGTTTTAATTACATACATACACAGATGATCACATCAACTCTTAGAAAAACCTAGAAAGTTAAAGTAACTTTGAACTGTTAGTCGCTCATTTTATTGGCATTCCTAAATACAAAAATAACAAGGTATAAGCTTTAAACTTATGTTTAAGAACCAATGTTGTAGTATTTTACCTTATAAATGATCCAAATATTTTATGATTATCTCTTTTAAATTAACATAATGACTTTAAGATTTTCAATTATAGGAAAATGTTATTGATTTATATTTACCTACTTTATCTTATCTATTCATTTACCTTAGCAGTTTACGTAGATTCCAGCTATTGATTTAAATTACTTTTCTGTTTGCCATTTTTGTACCCTGTAAATTAGATCTGTAACATGGAACAGGGATTAAAATATAGTTTAAGTTACTGGCTTTTCAATCTTAAACTCATAAATCTTACCGAAAAAAGCAAGTAAGTCTTTCAGTAAGACTTAGTAAACAAATATGACATCACTTTTAAATGCTATAAACGTAGTAGACGTTTTAGAACATCCCATTAGATCCTTCCAAAATGTAACGTCCTGAAATAGAATTTATTGACATCATAGGGATAAAAGTGTCTCTGGTCCCCTAAGTCTGGGAGCAAATGCCCCCAAAAGGTCCCCGTGAAGACCTGTTGAGAATTTACTGCCGTGAAGGTTACTAGGAGAAAGGATTAACACTTATGTATGGATATCTTCAGAACGAACACTCAAAGGTACAGGGGAAACTGTCCACTATTTATGTGGAAAGCATGGACAGGGCAGTAGAAATGACTGGCCCAAAAGGGGGTGTGCTCATTCTAACAGGCCGAGTGGCAGAACCAGCAAGGCTTTTACAGTGAGATTCTGCTTGCCCTCTCTCGAGTGTGCCTTCCTCCCTTCTGGGCCGCAGGGCAGCAAGGCCCTTTCTGGCACGGGGTTTTACAGTAAAACAAAGAACAAAGCAGGTCAGATAATTACTTCATGGCCATTTTACATAGACTAAGTTTGGGTTTTAAGTCTAGCTTTTGAAGAACAGGAGTTGTTTAAAAAAAAAAAGTGTGCTCTCCTTGATTCTAACGGATGCTAATTGCTTCTGTAAATATGGCTTGCTGACCTAGCTTAAGTGAAGCCGAGATGGACTCGACAGGCCGGGCGGAGATAACCACAAGTTACTTCCTGATAAAGGGCTGGAGAGTCCCTGGGCCTTCCAACCAATTAACCAGATAAGAAGGGCAAGGCGTAATCAGAAGCCTGTCCTGCAACTTAAAAACCAACCAATCAAAAGGCAGTCCCACAGCTTGAAAACCAACCAATCAGGAGCCAAGACAATCAGCCACTTTTGAAGGAGCAAATGAATTAAGGGAGGGAGGGGGGATGGCATACCCCGTGCATGTAATCTGCTGAAATGTATAAAAGAAATTCACCCCCCGCTGTGCGGGATCCCTGCCCATGGAAAGAGACCACTGCGTTGGTGCTCCGGGCTTGGACCCCAGCTCAAGCTAGTCAATAAAACTCCTTTGCCTTTTTGCAGCCTCAGTGACTCTGTCTTTCTGTTCCTGGGGACGGGGGGAACCAGCTTTAACACTTTCACAAAAAAGGGGTTCTGGGTTGTACGACCTGCCTTGGGTACAGGGATTCTGGTTTTTATGGCCGGCTTCAGGGAGGGATTGGTATAAGACGCAAGCAGATGAGGCAAGGTCAGAACATTTTTGTTCCTGAAGCATTCATTTTAAGTTAAGTTTTCTGAATCCCATATCAACATAAGATCACCTGAGTGTAGACTGAGAGGAAGAGACAGAGAGAGAGAAAAAAAAAATCTCAGTGCCAGTCCTCAGCACCTCAAACAATGCTACAAAGAAGTAGCATGCTTTTTCCGTGAGGATCAAGATTAAGCTGTCTAGAAAACAATCTAAATGGTTTCAGAACAATTTTTTTTGGGGGGGGTGGACTGTACACTTGAGTACATGAAATATTCATAAAGAGTAAGACTGTTTTCAGATTCTCTGGATTGTAATCATCATTCACTTTTCATCTTAAAATAAATTACTACACAAAAATTAATAATTTACAAACGTTTCCCCAGGCACAAACTTTGTTACAGCCACATAATGTACACATAACCAGATCGCTTGTAAAGAGTGGGACAAAAATGGACAAGACCAAGGGAAAACTGAAGCTTTCAACTTAAGCTCTTCTAACCACAACTTCCAGGACAACTCTGAGTCCCTGACACTCCGGTTAACATTACATGACAGTGCGTTTAGAAACACCTTCTGTGTACCTCTCTATACACGCTGAATCAGTGGAGGTAAACTCTATCTGCCTTTAGGGTTAAAAGACCAAAACCGAAATGTTTTTATACCCCTTTGACCAATAACTGGCATCAGGATCTTCAGGTGGCCTTTCCATTGTAAATGCCATAAACAGTGAGTTATCTGGACATCAACAGAAAAAGTTAGCAGGGTTTGGAGTACCCAGAAGAGAAGAGAGAGAAATAGCTCCAGACAGTTCAACTCTATAGCGCAGTATGTCGACCGTTTCGGCTCCGAATTTTTCTGGATGTAATTTGCCCTTTCGTAAAAATTTGTGCACAAGCATTAGCTGTAACCAGCTGGAGCCCTAGCAACACCTGGCATGCCTTCCACTCTTTTCATTTCCAGAACTACTTGCAAGTTGAGGCACCACACACCAACTGCGGTGCCCCATGGGGGTCATTCTCCCTTGTCTTTCCTCCATTTTAAAGGATGTCCCATTTTTTCTTTAAAAGAAGCAACCGAACTGTTACACGGGGTTTTGTGTCGTGGATCAGAGTGTGCTGCTTGTGGGTGGGGCTCCTCAAGGTCTCACCACTGAGTGGCTCCCACCCTCTTAGGTGTCTCAGGTTTCTCTCTCGGAGGTCTAGCACCTCCGAGAGGGCTCCAAACGCCGAGTGATCAGCTCTTATATGCGTTTCCTGGAAGAGCCTTCTTTTAATTAACGTGTGTGGGGGGGGGGTTCCCTATGGGGCCACTCGTGCCTTGGGGAATCGCCCCAGGCAACTCCCACCTGGGACCCCGGTCGCCCGGGGCTCCCAAGGCTGGGAGGAGTAAGGTTGCCCCTTCTCTTCGGAGCTGAGGAACTCAGTCTCTCATTTATCTACCAACAAGACAGTTCAGTTTCCTCTTTCAAAAATGCACAGCAAAGCCAATTGAGATTAATTTTAGGATAAAAAGACAAGCGAGAAGACCCTTTAGGATGCACCTCCAAATCTAAGTTAGGATCCCAAACAACAATTCCTAGGAAAAGAACCGGCTCAGAGTAAACCAAGACCATCAACCAAAAATGGCGCTCGGGACGACCCACCAGTCCCACCAAAGGAGAAGCTCGGAGTCGGGGGGCCCAAAGGGGCCGTGCCAGTACCAGGCACCGCGTTCGGCCTGCTCCTTCGGTGGTCCTGAATCTTCCCCGAGCCCCACGCCCGGGCGTCAATCTCGTCAACGGAAAAGAAACCGAACTCCATAACATAATTTGAAGATTTAAGCTGAGCCAAATTTGAGGCTCATGACTCCAAGCCACGCCCAAGAGGCCTTGAGGAAGTGGACTCGCTGTGGCTGGTATGTTATAGCTTGGTTTTATGCATTTCAGGGAGACAGGGGTCATAGGTAAAGTCATAAATCAATACATAAGAGGCACACATTGGTTTCACCTGAAGAGGTGGGCCCTCTCGAAGCGGGCAGGGGCTCGCAGGTTATAGGCAGCGGCGGTGTGTGTGTGGGGGGGGTGAGCCTCAAAATTTTATTTTAGTTCGCAAGTCCCCACTTTTGGCCAAGATATGTCAGAGAGACAGCATCTATGGCCAAACTTTTATGAGCTTTAACTTTTATATCCACTTAATTTCTAATGACCATTGACATACTGAAGTTTAGTTTCAAAGATCAGTGAATTAGACAAAATCATCTTTTCACAAAATACTTATATCTTATGATATTTTCATTAAAAAATTTTGTATGGAATTATTTTTCTTTCATCTACAAGTTTTACTTACACACATATACGGACAATCACGTCAACTCTTAGAAAAACCTAGGAAGTTAAAGTAACTTTGAAGTGTTTGTTAGTCGCCCATTTTATTGGCATTCCTAAATACAAAGATAACAAGGTATAAGCTTTAAACTTATGTTTAAGAACCAATGTTGTAGTATTTTACCTTACAAACGAGCGAAACGTTTTATAATTCTCTCTTTTAAATTAACATAATGACTTTAAGATTTTCAATTATAGGAAAATTTTATTCATTTGTATTTACCTACTTTATCTTATCTATTCATTTACCTTAGCGGTTTACTTAGATTCCACCTACTCGTTTAAGTTACTTTTCTGTTTGCCATTTTTGTACCCTGTAAATTAGATCTGTAACACGGAACAGGGATTAAAATATACTTTATGTTATTGGCTTTTCATTCTTAAACTCATAAATCTTACCGAGAAAAGCAAGTAAGTACTGCAGTAAGACTTAGTAAACAAATATGACATCACTTTTAAATGTTATAAATGTAGTTGACGTTTTAGAACATCCCATTAGTTCGTTAGATCCTTCCAAGATGTCACGTCCCAAAACAGAATTTATTGACATCACAGGGATCAAAGTGTCTCTGGTCCCCAAACTCTGGGAGCAAACGCCCCCAAAAGGTTCCCATGAAGACCTGTTGAGAATTTACTGCCGTGGACATTACTAGGAGAAATGATTACAACTTATGCATGCACACCTTCAGAACAAACACTCAAAGGTGCAGCGGAAACTGTCCATTATTTATGTTGAAAGCATGGACAGGGCAGTAGAAATGACTGGCCGAAAAGGGGGTGCGCTCATTCTAACAGGCCGAGTGGCAGAACCAGCAAGACTTTTACATTGAGATTCTGCTCGGACTCTCTCCAGTGTGCCTTCCTCCCTTCTGGGCCACAGGGCAGCAAGGCCCTTTCTGGCACAGGGTTTTCTGGTAAAACAAAGTAAGAACAAAGTAGGTCAGATAATTACTTCATGGCCATTTTACATAGACTAAGTTTGGGTTTTAAGGCTAGCTTTCAGAAAAAAAGGGGTTCTGAGCTGTACAGCCTGCCTTGGGTAGAGGGATTCTGGTTTTTATGGCCGGCTTCAGGGAGGGATTGGTACAAGAGGCAGGCAGACAAGGCAAGAACATTTTTGCTACTGAAGCCTTCCTTTTAAGTTTTCTGAATCCCATATCAACATAAGATCACCTGAGTGTACACTTAGACAGAGAGAGAGATAGAGAGACAGAAGAAAAAAAAAAAAAACTCTCAGCGCCACTCCTCACCACCTCAAACAATGATACAAAGAAATAGCATGCTTTTTCCGTGAGGATCAAGACTAAGCTGTCTGGAAAAGAATCTAAATGTTCTCAGAACAATTTGGGGGGGGGGCTGTACACTTGAGTACATGCAATATTCATAAAGAGTAAGACTGTTTTGAGATTCTCTGGATTATAATCATCATTCACTTTTCATCTTAACATAAATTACTACACAAAAATTAATAATTTACAAATGTTTTTCCCAGGCACAAACTTTGTCACAGCCACATAATGTACACATAACCGGATCGCTTGTAAAGAGTGGGACAAAAATGGACAAGACCAAGGGAAAACCAAAGCTTTCAACTTAAGCTCTTCTAACCACAACTTCTAGGACAACTCTGAGTCCCTGACACTCCGGTTAACATTACATGACAGTGCGTTTAGAAACACCTCCTGTGTTCCTCTCTATACACACTGAATCAGTGGAGGTAAACTCTATCTGCCTTTAGGGTTAAAAGACCAAAACCGAAATATTTTCATACCCCTTTGACCAATAACTGGCATCAGGATCTCCACGTAGCCTTTCCATTGTAAATGCCATAAAGAATGAGTTATCTGGACATCAACAGAAAAACTTAGCAGGGTTTAGAGTAGCCAGAAAAGAAGAGAGAGAAATAGCTCAAGACACTTCAACTCTATAGCGCGGTAGGTCGACCGTTTCGGCTCTGAATTTTCCTGGATGTTATTTGCCCTTTCGTAAAAACTTGTGCACAAGCATTAGCTATAACCAGCTGGAGCCCTACCAACACCTGGCATGCCTTCCACTCTTTTCATTTCCAGAACTACTTGTAAGTAGAGGCACCACACACCAACTGCGGTGCCCCATGGGGGTCATTCTCCCTTGTCTTTCCTCCATTTTAAAGGATGTCCCATTTTTTCTTTAAAAGAAGCAACCGAACTGTAACACGGGGTTTGGTGTCCTGGATCAGAGTGTGCTGCTTGTGGGTGGGGCTCCTCAAGGTCTCACCACTGAGTGAGTCGCTCCCACCCTCTTAGGTGTCTCAGGTTTCTCTCTCGGAGGTCTAGCACCTCCGAGAGGGCTCCAAACGCCGAGTGATCAGCTCTTATATGCGTTTCCTGGAAGAGCCTTCTTTTAATTAACGTGTGTGGGGGTTCCCTATGGGGCCACTCGCGCCTCAGGGAATCGCCCCAGGCAACTCCCACCTGGGACCCCCGTCGCCGGGTCTCCCACACTGGGAGGAGTGAGGTTGCCCCTTCTCTTCGGAGCTGAGGAACTCAGTCTCTCATTTATCTACCAACAAGACAGTTCAGTTTCCTCTTTCAAAAATGCACAGCAAAGCCAATTGAGATTAATTTTAGGATAAAAAGACAAGCGAGAAGACCCTTTAGGATGCACCTCCAAATCTAAGTTAGGATCCCAAACAACAATTCCTAGGAAAAGAACCGGCTCAGAGTAAACCAAGAACATCAACCAAAAACGGCGCTTGGGACGAACCACCAGTCCCACCAAAGGAGAAGCTCGGTGTCGGAGGGCCCAAAGGGGCCGTGCCGGTACCCGGGGCCACGTTCGGGCTGCTCCTTCAGTGGTCCTGAGTCTTCCCCGAGCGCCACGCCCAGGCGTCAATCTTGTCAATGGAAAAGAAACCAAACTCCGTAACATAACTTGAAAGAGATTTAATCTGAGCCAAATTTGAGACTCATGACCTCGAACCACGCCCAAGAGGCCTCTAGGTAAAGTCATAAATTAATACGTGACAGGTACACATCCCTTTGGCCTGAAGAGGTGGGCCATCTGGAAGCAGCGGCTTGCAGGTTATAGGCAGCTGCGGCACTATTGGGGGAGGGTGAGCCTCAAAATTTTACTTTAGTTCGCAAGTCCCCCCTTTTGGCCAAGATATGTCAGAGAGACGGCATCTATGGCCAAACTTTTATGACCTTTAACTTTCACATCCACTTAATTTTTAATGACCATTGACATACTGAAGTTTACTTTCAAAGATCAGTGAATTAGACAAAATCATCTTTTCACAAAATACTTATATCTTATGATATTTTCATTAAAAAATTTTGTATGGAATTATTTTCCTTTCATCTACAAGTTTTAATTACACACATATACAGATGATCACGTCAACTCTTAGAAAAACCTAGGAAGTTAAAGTAACTTTGAAGTGTTAGTCGCCCATTTTATTGGCATTCCTAAATACAAAGATAACAAGGTATAAGCTTTAACCTTATGTTTAAGAACCAATGTTGTAGTCTTTTACCTTATAAATGATCCAAACATTTTATGAGTATCTCTTTTAAATTAACATAATGACTTCAAGATTTTAAAATATAGGAAAATTTTATTCATTTGTATTTACCTACTTTATCTTATCTATTCATTTACCTTAGCAGTTTACGTAGATTCCAGCTATTCGTTTAAGTTACTTTTCTGTTTGCCATTTTTGTACCCTGTAAATTAGATCTGTAACATGGAACAGGGATTAAAATATCGTTTAAGTTACTGGCTTTTCAATGTTAAACTCGTAAATTTTACCGAGAAAAGCAAGTAAGTCCTTCAGTAAGACTTAGTCAGCAAATATGACATCACTTTTAAATGTTATAAATGTAGTAAACATTTTATAACATCCCATCAGTTCGTTAGATCCTTCCAAAACGTCACGTCCCAAAATAGAATTTATTGACATCACAGGGATGAAAGTCTCTCTGGTCCCCAAAGTCGGGGAGCAAAGGCCCAAAAAGGTCCCCGTGAAGACCTGTTGAGAATTTACTGCTGAGAAGGTTACTAGGAAAAAGGAATAAAACTTATGCATGGACACCTTCAGAACGTACACTCAAAGGTGCAGGGGAAACTGCCCATTATTTATGTTGAAAGCATGGCCAGTGCAGTAGAAATGACTGGCCCAAAAGGGGGTGCGCTCACTCTAACAGGCCAAGTGGCAGAACCAGCAAGGCTTTTACATTGAGATTCTGCTTGGCCTCTCTCCAGTGTGCCTTCCTCCCTTCTGGGCCGCAGGGCGGCAAGGCCCTTTCTGGCATGGGGTTTTACAGTAAAACAAAGTAAGAACAAAGCAGGTCAGATAATTACTTCATGGCCATTTTACATAGACTAAGTTTGGGTTTTGAGGCTAGCTTTCAGAAAAACAGGGGTTCTGGGCTGTACAACCTGCCTTGGGTAGAGGGATTCTGGTTTTTATGGCTGGCTTCAGGGAGGGGTTGGTACAAGATGCAGGCAGACGAGGCAAGGTCAGAACATTTTTGCTCCTGAAGCCTTCGTTTTAAGTTAAGTTTTCTGAATCTGATATCAACATAAGATCACCTGAGTGTAGGCTCAGAGAGAGAGAGACAGAGAAAGGAAAAAAAAAAAAAAAACAACTCTAAGCGCCAGTCCTCAGCAACTCAAACAATGACACGAAAAAGTAGCATGCTTTCTCCGTGAGGATCAAGATTAAGCTGTCTGGAAACAATCTAAATGTTCTCAGAACAATTTTTTTGGGGGGGGGCTGTACACTTGAGTACACGCAATATTCATAAAGAGTAAGACTGTTTTCAGATTCTCTGGATTGTAATCATCATTCACTTTTCAGCTTAAAATAAATTACTACACAAAAATTAATAATTTACAAACATTTTCCCCAGGCACAAACTTTGTCACACCCACATAATGTACACATAACCTGCTCGCTTGTAAAGAGTGGGACAAAAATGAACGAGACGAAGGGAAAACCGAAGCTTTCACCTTAAGCTCTTCTAACCACAACTTCTAGGACAACTCTGAGTCGCTGACACTCCGGTTAACATTACATGACAGTGCGTTTAGAAACACCTCCTGTGTACCTCTCTATACACAGTGAATCAGTGGAGGTAAACTCTGTCTGCCTTTAGGGTTAAGAGACCAAAATGGAAATATTTTCATACCCCTTTGACCAATAACTGGCATCAGGATCTCCACGTAGCCTTTCCATTGTAAATGCCGTAAAGAATGAGTTATCTGGACATCAACAGAAAAACTTAGCAGGGTTTCGAGTAGCCAGAAAAGAAGAGAGAGAAATAGCTCAAGACACTTCAACTCTATAGGCGGCAGGTAGACCGTTTCAACTCTGAATTTTCCTGGATGTAATTTGCCCTTTCGTAAAAACTTGTGCTCAAGCATTAGCTATAACCAGCTGGAGCCCTACCAACACCTGGCATGCCTTCCACTCTTTTCATTTCCGGAACTACTTGCAAGTAGAGGTACCACACACCAACTGCGGTGCCCCATGGGGGTCATTCTCCCTTGTCTTTCCTCGATTTTAAAGGATGTCCCATTTTTTCTTTAAAAGAAGCAACCGAACTGTAACAGGGGGTTGGGTGTCATGGATCAGAGTGTGCTGCTTGTGGGTGGGGCTCCTCAAGGTCTCACCACTGAGTGAGTCGCTCCCACCCTCTTAGGTGTCTCAGGTTTCTCTCTCGGAGGTCTAGCACCTCCGAGAGGGCTCCAAACGCCGAGTGATCAGCTCTTATATGCGTTTCCTGGAAGAGCCTTCTTTTAATTAACGTGTGTGGGGGTTCCCTATGGGGCCACTCGCGCCTCAGGGAATCGCCCCAGGCAACTCCCACCTGGGACCCCCGTCGCCGGGTCTCCCACACTGGGAGGAGTGAGGTTGCCCCTTCTCTTCGGAGCTGAGGAACTCAGTCTCTCATTTATCTACCAACAAGACAGTTCAGTTTCCTCTTTCAAAAATGCACAGCAAAGCCAATTGAGATTAATTTTAGGATAAAAAGACAAGCGAGAAGACCCTTTAGGATGCACCTCCAAATCTAAGTTAGGATCCCAAACAACAATTCCTAGGAAAAGAACCGGCTCAGAGTAAACCAAGAACATCAACCAAAAACGGCGCTTGGGACGAACCACCAGTCCCACCAAAGGAGAAGCTCGGTGTCGGAGGGCCCAAAGGGGCCATGCCGGTACCCGGGGCCACGTTCGGGCTGCTCCTTCAGTGGTCCTGAGTCTTCCCCGAGCGCCACGCCCAGGCGTCAATCTTGTCAATGGAAAAGAAACCAAACTCCGTAACATAACTTGAAAGAGATTTAATCTGAGCCAAATTTGAGACTCATGACCTCGAACCACGCCCAAGAGGCCTCTAGGTAAAGTCATAAATTAATACGTGACAGGTACACATCCCTTTGGCCTGAAGAGGTGGGCCATCTGGAAGCAGCGGCTTGCAGGTTATAGGCAGCTGCGGCACTATTGGGGGAGGGTGAGCCTCAAAATTTTACTTTAGTTCGCAAGTCCCCCCTTTTGGCCAAGATATGTCAGAGAGACGGCATCTATGGCCAAACTTTTATGACCTTTAACTTTCACATCCACTTAATTTTTAATGACCATTGACATACTGAAGTTTACTTTCAAAGATCAGTGAATTAGACAAAATCATCTTTTCACAAAATACTTATATCTTATGATATTTTCATTAAAAAATTTTGTATGGAATTATTTTCCTTTCATCTACAAGTTTTAATTACACACATATACAGATGATCACGTCAACTCTTAGAAAAACCTAGGAAGTTAAAGTAACTTTGAAGTGTTAGTCGCCCATTTTATTGGCATTCCTAAATACAAAGATAACAAGGTATAAGCTTTAACCTTATGTTTAAGAACCAATGTTGTAGTCTTTTACCTTATAAATGATCCAAACATTTTATGAGTATCTCTTTTAAATTAACATAATGACTTCAAGATTTTAAAATATAGGAAAATTTTATTCATTTGTATTTACCTACTTTATCTTATCTATTCATTTACCTTAGCAGTTTACGTAGATTCCAGCTATTCGTTTAAGTTACTTTTCTGTTTGCCATTTTTGTACCCTGTAAATTAGATCTGTAACATGGAACAGGGATTAAAATATCGTTTAAGTTACTGGCTTTTCAATGTTAAACTCGTAAATTTTACCGAGAAAAGCAAGTAAGTCCTTCAGTAAGACTTAGTCAGCAAATATGACATCACTTTTAAATGTTATAAATGTAGTAAACATTTTATAACATCCCATCAGTTCGTTAGATCCTTCCAAAACGTCACGTCCCAAAATAGAATTTATTGACATCACAGGGATGAAAGTCTCTCTGGTCCCCAAAGTCGGGGAGCAAAGGCCCAAAAAGGTCCCCGTGAAGACCTGTTGAGAATTTACTGCTGAGAAGGTTACTAGGAAAAAGGAATAAAACTTATGCATGGACACCTTCAGAACGTACACTCAAAGGTGCAGGGGAAACTGCCCATTATTTATGTTGAAAGCATGGCCAGTGCAGTAGAAATGACTGGCCCAAAAGGGGGTGCGCTCACTCTAACAGGCCAAGTGGCAGAACCAGCAAGGCTTTTACATTGAGATTCTGCTTGGCCTCTCTCCAGTGTGCCTTCCTCCCTTCTGGGCCGCAGGGCGGCAAGGCCCTTTCTGGCATGGGGTTTTACAGTAAAACAAAGTAAGAACAAAGCAGGTCAGATAATTACTTCATGGCCATTTTACATAGACTAAGTTTGGGTTTTGAGGCTAGCTTTCAGAAAAACAGGGGTTCTGGGCTGTACAACCTGCCTTGGGTAGAGGGATTCTGGTTTTTATGGCTGGCTTCAGGGAGGGGTTGGTACAAGATGCAGGCAGACGAGGCAAGGTCAGAACATTTTTGCTCCTGAAGCCTTCGTTTTAAGTTAAGTTTTCTGAATCTGATATCAACATAAGATCACCTGAGTGTAGGCTCAGAGAGAGAGAGACAGAGAAAGGAAAAAAAAAAAAAAAAAACAACTCTAAGCGCCAGTCCTCAGCAACTCAAACAATGACACGAAAAAGTAGCATGCTTTCTCCGTGAGGATCAAGATTAAGCTGTCTGGAAACAATCTAAATGTTCTCAGAACAATTTTTTTGGGGGGGGGCTGTACACTTGAGTACACGCAATATTCATAAAGAGTAAGACTGTTTTCAGATTCTCTGGATTGTAATCATCATTCACTTTTCAGCTTAAAATAGATTACTACACAAAAATTAATAATTTACAAACATTTTCCCCAGGCACAAACTTTGTCACACCCACATAATGTACACATAACCTGCTCGCTTGTAAAGAGTGGGACAAAAATGGACGAGACGAAGGGAAAACCGAAGCTTTCACCTTAAGCTCTTCTAACCACAACTTCTAGGACAACTCTGAGTCGCTGACACTCTGGTTAACATTACATGACAGTGCGTTTAGAAACACCTCCTGTGTACCTCTCTATACACAGTGAATCAGTGGAGGTAAACTCTGTCTGCCTTTAGGGTTAAGAGACCAAAATGGAAATATTTTCATACCCCTTTGACCAATAACTGGCATCAGGATCTCCACGTAGCCTTTCCATTGTAAATGCCGTAAAGAATGAGTTATCTGGACATCAACAGAAAAACTTAGCAGGGTTTAGAGTAGCCAGAAAAGAAGAGAGAGAAATAGCTCAAGACACTTCAACTCTATAGGCGGTAGGTAGACCGTTTCAACTCTGAATTTTCCTGGATGTAATTTGCCCTTTCGTAAAAACTTGTGCTCAAGCATTAGCTATAACCAGCTGGAGCCCTACCAACACCTGGCATGCCTTCCACTCTTTTCATTTCCAGAACTACTTGCAAGTAGAGGTACCACACACCAACTGCGGTGCCCCATGGGGGTCATTCTCCCTTGTCTTTCCTCGATTTTAAAGGATGTCCCATTTTTTCTTTAAAAGAAGCAACCGAACTGTAACACGGGGTTGGGTGTCGTGGATCAGAGTGTGCTGCTTGTGGGTGGGGCTCCTCAAGGTCTCACCACTGAGTGAGTCGCTCCCACCCTCTTAGGTGTCTCAGGTTTCTCTCTCGGAGGTCTAGCACCTCCGAGAGGGCTCCAAACGCCGAGTGATCAGCTCTTATATGCGTTTCCTGGAAGAGCCTTCTTTTAATTAACGTGTGTGGGGGTTCCCTATGGGGCCACTCGCGCCTCAGGGAATCGCCCCAGGCAACTCCCACCTGGGACCCCCGTCGCCGGGTCTCCCACACTGGGAGGAGTGAGGTTGCCCCTTCTCTTCGGAGCTGAGGAACTCAGTCTCTCATTTATCTACCAACAAGACAGTTCAGTTTCCTCTTTTAAAAATGCACAGCAAAGCCAATTGAGATTAATTTTAGGATAAAAAGACAAGGGAGAAGACCCTTTAGGATGCACCTCCAAATCTAAGTTAGGATCCCAAACAACAATTCCTAGGAAAAGAACCGGCTCAGAGTAAACCAAGACCATCAACCAAAAACGGCACTCGGGACGACCCACCAGTCCTACCAAAGAAGCTCCGAGTCGGAGGGCCCAAAGGGGCCATGCCGGTACCCGGCGCCGCGTTCGGGGTGCTCCTTTGGTGTTCCTCAAGCAAATTAATCTGTCAAACTGAAAATACTGTAGAGTCAGAATTCAGTAACACAAAGCCAAATGCGGGCAGAAAACTGTCATGTGCAGAGAGGAGGAGGAGAATGAACACACAGAGATGCAGAGGCAAGAAACCATATTAATTGGTACATGAGAAGGGAGAGGAGAAGCCACAGTTCCCAAACCTTCTGTTTAGGTCCCCATGTAACCTAATTGTACTTTGTTTCCTTCCTTCTTACTGTGGAAGGAAACAAAAAATTCACCCTACATGTGAAGTGTCACTGAGATGAGACGAAAAGAGTTTCCACAAAGAAATGACTAATTTAAAGAGGCCAAGGAGTCACGAAGGCAGATGGGGAAAGACCATTGAAAACGTCACCAGTGACAATGGAAAGAGGAGTTCAAGTGAAATTGTAAAGACTGAGGACAGATTATTAGGACAAACGACAGAAGCAACCAAAGAAATTGAGACATTGGATATAAATCACTTCATTGAGAAGTCTGGCAATAAGAACACAAGACAGATAAGGATAGTAACGTCAAAGGAATGCAAAGTCAAGTGAAAATCCTGTCGGGATAAAGAAGGGCTATGCCTGACTGAGAGTAGAGACAAAGGTCTGTGAATGGAAATGGTAATGCTATAGAAAAGGAATGTGATAACTCCAGGAATTAGGAAAGGATTGGAAAACAGACAAAGTTGAAAGAGATCCCTTTAATCTTACTAAGGGAAAAATTTAGATTCATTTATTCAACAAATATTTTTCTTTCATCCATTTATTAAAAAGGGATTTGTGCTGATCTGTAAATTCAAAGTAACTCCAGTAAAAATCCAAGTAAGATTTTTGTTGTAGATAGACAAGTTGAATTATAAAATTTATATAGCAAGACAAAACAGACTAGAACAGCCACAATTTTAAAAAATAATAAAGTTAGAGGACTCATTCCACCTGATTTCAAGAGTTACTATAAAGCTACAGTAATCAAGGCCATGTAGTATGGGTGGAAAAATAGATAGAGTTAAATGGAACTGTCACAGTCTAGAAATAGATCCACACAAATGGGGCAACTGATATTTGGCCAAGGTGCAAAGGTAATTCAATGGACATTAGACAGTCTTCTCAACAAATGACACTGGCACAATTCCATACGCAAAATAGAAACAAATACAAAGAATCAAAACCACCACAATTCAACCTCAAACAATTTATAAAAATTAACTCAAAACCTTTGTGACCTTGAATTATGCTAAGAGCTCTTAGCTACAACACTAAAAAGTTACAAAAGCAAAATTGATAGTTTATACTTTATGAAAATTAAAAACCCCTGCTAAGAAAGACACTGTTAAGATGAAAAGACAAGGCACAAGCTGAGAAGAATTATTTGCAAATCACATATCTATCTGATAAAGAATTCAAAAGTCAGTAAGAAAATAACTGAATAAAAATGAGGAATACTTGAACAGGAATGAAGTACTTACGCACACAACAGCATGGATCAACGTCAAGTGCATTAAGCTAAGTAAAAGAAGCCAGACTACTGGGGATACATAGTATGGTTTCATTGACATGACATTCTGAAATAGGTAAAATTTTAAGAATAGGAAATATATCAGAGCATGAGAGAATTTTCTGGAATGAGGAAACTGTTCTGTATCTTCATTATGGTGGAGGTTACTTGCCCGTATGCCTTCATCTAAAGTCATGGACACCAAAATGTGCATTTTACTACATGTACATTGAAAAGAAAGGTCTGTGGATGCCTACGGGATCCCAGGCATTTTGCTGAGAAGTGGAAAGAGTGAACAAAGCAAACTTCCATCATTTTCCACATCGTGTTTAAAATTTCAGTGAGGTAAAGATGAGGGCATAAAAAAATAAAATGACTGCATTTTATGGTTTCAACAATTATGAGATAACGTTAGCTACAAAAAGTGATGAAAGTATAATAATTAGTCACTTATAGAGTAGCACTATTCAAGAATAAAGAATTAAAAAAAGACTGTAAAGCAGCAGTCCCCCACCTTTTTGGCATCATTCCTTTCACAGCCATCTTTACATCACTGTTTTTTTTTTTTTTTTTTGGAAAGCAAGAGATGCATATCTAAAATACAAAAGCAGAAAACCAAAAGATTTTTCATTAATGACTTTAAATTACCTCAAACTTAATTTTGTAACCACTGGCTCAAATATAGTTTTCAAAATAATAAATGCTCTTATAAAGGATGATATACTAAGCTGGGCAGGGTGGCTCACGCCTGTAATCCTAGCACTCTGGGAGGCCAAGGTGGGTGGATCGTTCAAGGTCAGGAGTTCGAGACCAGCCTGAGCAAGAGTGAGACCTGTTTCTACTAAAAATAGAAAGAAATTATCTGCCCAACTAAAAATATATGTAGAAAAAATTAGCCAGGCATGGTGGCACACGCCTGTAATCCCAGCTACTCGGAAGGCTGAGGCAGTAGGATTGCTTAAGCCCAGGAGTTTGAGGTTGCTGTGAGCTAGACTGATTCCAGGGCACTCTAGCCCGGGCAACAGAGTGAGACTCTGTCTCCCAAAAAAAAAAATGGTTGATATACTTAGCTTGAAATCAGGAAGAATGTTTATTTAGGATAACTAAATAAAAACCAAATTAAAGATGACAAATAAAAGATAGTAAGCATTTCTCATGAATTATCTCCTATTAATTTTATATTAAAATTTAACATAAAACATTTGCAAAGCTGATGTATGATAAAGTTGCAGAGACTAGCTATCTGGGGACTATTTATACTAAAAAAATTAAAATTAATTCCTATGTTCAAACATAACCTCCAGATGACCCAAAGGCCTGCAATGTGAAAGTCAAAATTTAAAACATTTACCAGAATATTTAAGAGAATATCTTTATGGCCTTGTTGTGGGGAAATATGTAGACCAAAAAAAGAGCTGGAATATCTAATCAGAATTTTAGCCATATAATTGAGGCAGTCAAGCAAGAGCTATTCCTATAAAAGCACAGACCTAGACAGTGGCAGGATACGTACCAAATCTAAAAAGTGGTTGTTTTCAAATGATGCGACTATGGATAATTTTTTATAACCTCCTTGTATTTTTGCATTTAATTGTATTTCCTAAATTTCCACACAGTATGTATAATAATTAAGAAAAAAAAACCCACAGTTTGTTTTAAGGATTCAACAAGATATTGAAAGAATCTTTCACATCAGGTAATACTAGAATTATAATACTACTTTACTATAATGAAATGTATTAATACCACATTAATGAGTAAAATTTAAAAAGCACATACTCTTAGGTGACTCCATTAAATAAAATTAAACACCTATTTTTTAACAAATTTCAACCCCAACTACAAACAGGATTCTCTTAATTGATAAAGATTTTCATATTTGAAATGAACAGCCAGCACTTTTTATCAGAAGATAGTAAAGGTATTTCCATCACCACTGTGATTTGAATGATCTGAGAATGTCACAAAATAGAAAGTACCAATGTATATATTGGAAGAGATTATATATAGATGATGTAGCTATCTACCTAAAAAGTATAAAAGTGTCATCTAAAAAGCAATTAAAATTAGAAATAATAGAATACAATTTTCTGCGCATCTACTATGTGCTAGGCTTTACTCCTAGTGCTTTACATACTTAACTCATAGTTTCACAACAACGCTATGACAGTACTATTAACCTCACTTTATAGACAAAGAGGAGGCTGAGGTACAAAAAGATTAAGTAAATTGCCCAAATTTATTCATAAAGTTGCTAACAGACCTGGGAATTGAGCCAAAGTTATCTATTTCTGGAGCCCATTCTCCTTAACTAAGGCACTCTAATGACAAGCTACAAAGTATAATCAAAGAAAGATCTGATTAAGAACAGCACAAACTAATGACTGCAGCTATTTGTCTATAATGACTGCAACTATTTGTCTACGTGTCCCCCTATACTAGCCTGGGACACTCCTGTGGGAATGGCCTTTGACTTTATCACCACTGTGGCTGATGTCTGCTACAGAACCTCTAGTGAACAGCAGGCACACAGTAATGCACATTTGACTGAATTTGGGAAACACACCTGTAATTAGTAGAAGAATCATAAATTGAAATTTCCGAAACTTGGTATTTCTGGAAATGAGACCTTCAATCAGCATAAAAAAAGAGAAATAACTTTGTGAAAAGTAGAAACACAACAAATGATCATAATATGAACAATTAACAAACTTAAAAATGAAGTTCAAAAAAGAAATCTTGGCATACCTCAGATACCAAAGGACAGAGACCACCAATATGTACCAAATAACCTTTATCTCTTCGTAAGGGTTCGGCATTCATTTCTGCTTGTAGAAAAACACAATATACCACAGAAATGATCATTATTGTATTGAGAAGTTTAAGAGAAAATGAAAAATTGCTAAATATTTCATGGTTTCTTTTTACTATCACAAAGCTTATTATAAAGTTATCAGCAAATATCAGCAAGACCAGACTAAAGACCAAAAGCCTGGAGTACAGTGCTAAGATTTCTGGGCCTTAATCATATCTTAAAAAATAAATGGGTTGGATTAGTTAATATTAAGTCTCTCATAGCTCAAATGAATAAATTACATCTAAAAGGAGTAATCAGTTACACCTGTCCCTTGGTATCCCTGGGGGACTGGTTCTAGGACTCCCTGCAGATACCAAGATCTGAGGATGCTCAAATCCCTTATATAAAATCGCATAGTATTTGCATATAATCCACACCCATCTTCCTGTATACTTTAAATCATCTCTAGATTATTTATACTACCTAATACAATGTAAATTCTATGTAAATAATTGTTATGCTGCATTGTTTAGCAAATAATGACAAGAAAGTTGGTTGAATCCATGAATACAGAACCCATGGGCTGACTGTACATCACGACTAAAAAAGTCTGTCATTTGTCCTTGGTTCAGAGAAGTGCTATGAGAACACTGGATGTACACAGGATCTTAACTCCTTAGTGTCAGCACTGGCTAGAGCTAGTGGTTTCAGAGACCTCTTTACACACATTCCTTTGCTGGGGAAATAGCACACCAAGAAAACCTTTCAATTAGACAAATATCAACAGCAGGTATTATATAGCTTGTGATAATGTTAAGAGCACATACAAAAAAGAGACAAATAACTTGAGTTAGTATGATTTTGGAAACCACAAATACGAGGATTATAGATAATTTTTTTCTTGCTTGACAAAAAAAATTGAAAATTCTTAGACTGCAATCTCATAGTCAATATTGTGAAGGGAACCTGGTCTGAAATCAAAAAAGATTCAGTAAATTGAGATTTGATGGCCGGGCGCGGTGGCTCACGCCTGTAATCCTAGCACTCTGGGAGGCCAAGGAGGGCAGATTGTTTGAGCTCAGGAGTTTGAGAGCAGCCTGAGGAAGAGAAAGACCCTGTCTCTACTAAAAACAGAAAGAAATGACTTGGACAGCTAAAAATCTATATAGAAAAAAATTAGCCGGGCATGGTGGCACATGCCTGTAGTCCCAGCTATTTGGGAGGCTGAGGCAGAAGGATTGCTTGAGCCCAGGAGTTTGAGGTTGCTGTGAGGTAGGCTGACACCACGGCACTCACTCTAGGCTGGGCAACAGAGTAAGACACTGTCTCAAAAAAAAAAAAACATATCCACACAAAAAAACCCGTACATGAATTTTCATAGCAGCGTTGTTCATCATAGTTGTTTGGGTTCACTCACTCACTATCTATTCATTAGTGAATACATAAGTCAAATGTTGTATATCCTACAATGGAATAATATTTAGCCATAAAAGAGAATGATGTACTATTGATATACACTGTCCAGATCACACTTGAAACATTATGCAAAATGAAAAAAAGCCAGTTGGCCACACAGCATATAATTCCATTTATATCACATGTCCAAAGAGGCGAATCTAGAAAGATGAAATATGTTAGTGGTTGCCAGGGACTGAGGAGAGGGAAGAACGGGGAACGACTACTAATTTCTTTTTTTGGGGGGGGGTGATGAAAATATTGTAAAATTAGATAGTGGCAAGGGCTGTATAACTCTGACTTATGTACTTTAAAAAGGTGTTTATGTTATGTGAATAATCTCAATAAGGCTGTTACAGTAAAAAAATTATTTCTCCCCTCACTCCCGCAAAACAGAAAAATTGGTTACTTAGGATGTACTCGCAGAAGTACTAAGTTCTGCTCTGTGACATTGCCAAAGTGCTTCTGCAACAGGTTCCACAGATTTGTACTCCCTCCAGCACTGCATTTAGCACCTGTGTCACTGTGCGCACGTCTGAATCAGCACCATCTCTTAAATCTGATAAAAAAAATTTTATTATTGGTTAAACACTTTCTTCTCCTATTTTCATCATATATTTCTTTTCAAAGGGTCAGTTCTTAGCCTTTAAAATTTACCATCTTTATGCATACAGCACAAATGCTTCAATTTCTCAGGAAATGTAGAAATAGTTACTTTCTTGCCATTTTGGTCAGCAATAATTAACTCATCCCAATGGGTTCCATTTCAGCTTTTAACAATAAAACCTGACTTGAAGTCAAATATTTTGAACAGTTATAAGAACCACTCTGCTTCTCAGACAGGGAAATTAAGAGGGTCACTACAATATGAGTCCACCTGGGTTATGTCTATTTCCAGTTTCCTGGCTGCAATTCACTTTCAAGTGAAATGTCCAAGTGGCTCCCAAGATATTTTAAAACCATAAGATGTAGCAGAAAGGAAATGAAACATTTATCGGCATCTTCTACAAGCCAAGTGCTTTATGTGTATTACTTCATTTAATCTTAATAAGCCTATTACCCTCACTTAAATGAAAAGAAAAATAAAAATCACCACGGGTAAGAACTTGCCATGCAGCAAATATGTGCCAGAGTTAGGGACCAAACTGAGGTGTGTCTAACTCCAAAGTCCATATTCTTTCTGCCACTGTACAGCACTTCCCAAGCTTACTGACTCTGAAAAATCAGAAAAGACTTCAAATGTGAGTTCTGCCACTTACTGTGTGACTAGTTTCTAAGCTTCTTTAGAACAGTTTACAAAAACAAAATAAATGTAAAAAGAGGAGGCTAAAAACTCACTGTGGAATGAAACTTTTTAAAAAATAACACTTTTTTAAAACAGCAAAGTGTATGGAATAATTCGAAACACTTTTCTCGAATTTATCTCAAGATTCACTTTACCTTCCAACAAACAGAGACACCTGCATATCCATTCACAAACATATAATGTGGATGAAAAACATTTTTTAGTGACTACACTGCCAGTCTCTAAACAAGAAATACATCATTTCTCAGTAAAAAAGTCCATATTGACTACACTGCTTTTTATTTTTCTTTACCATGTGAGAAGTGCTTTCCGCAACACATGCACCGTCCAGGATGTAGCATTGCGGGGTAAGAGAAATGGCTACTGAACAGAAAAAGACTACAAGAGCTTGCGAGCAAGCAGTAATACAACACAGAAAATGACATAGCTAAAAACAAGGCAAAACATCAACAGCCTACTTCTACACTAGGTAACAGGTACCTTTCCTGTGGCAAAGGAAAAAACATTTAAATTATAAAACCCTTAAAGGATATTTGATTGGCTTTAAAAATTGCTACTTTAGGCCCAGCACAGTGGCTGGCGCCTGTAAGCCTAGCACTCTGGGAGGCCGAAGGGGGAGGATCCCTTCAGCTCAGGAGTTCAAGACCAGCTTGAGCAAGAGTGAGACCTCTTCTCTACCACAAACAGAAAAAATTAGCCGGGCATGGTGGCGCATGCCTGTAGTCCCAACTACTTGGGAGGCTGCGGCAGGAGGATCACTTGAGCCAACAAGTAGGAGGTTGCAGAGAGATATGAGGACTCCACCAGCACTCTAGCCCCAGCAACTGAGTAAGAGCTGTCTCAAAAAAAAAATTGCTGGCCGGGCACGGTGGCTCATGCCTGTAATCCTAGCACTCTGGGAGGCTGAGGCGCACGGATCGTTTGAGCTCAGGAGTTCGAGACCAGCCTGAGCAAGAGCAAGACCCTGTCTCTACTAAACACAGAAAGAACTTATACGGACAGCTAAAAATATATATAGAAAAATTAGCCGAGCATGGTGGTGCATGCCTGTAGTCCCAGCTACTCAGGAGGCTGAGGCAGGAGGATTGCCTGAGCCCAGGAGTCTGAGGTTGCTGTGAGCAAGGTTGACACCACGGCACTCTAGCCCAGGCAACAGAGTAAGACTCTGTCTCAAGAAAAAAAAAAAATTGCTACCTTAAGACCTAAACAATTACTTGACAAGATTGGGACTGGTAATTTCCAAGAATGCAATACACCAATACACATCAGCAATTCTTCCACAAGAATTTTCACAGTCATAAAACAAAAGTCAAATCAAACATTAACATAAGAATTCTTACATGCTAAATTTTCTTTTTCTAAAAACTCCCTCACTCTGACACATAGAAAGGGTAGCAATATCTAATAAAACTGTCATACTACACATAGATGAAGGATGTCAAAAAAATACATTTTTCTTCTAGAAGTTTTTAATATTAAGACATCAGTAGGACTTGGGCAGTCTAAAAAATATGAACATATTTACAGGCCCATATTTCACCACACGGCTATTTAAAATAATTCTACTTTACATAGAGTCAGGAACGGTTTTTGTTAGCTAGCATAAAACAATCAGGCTATTGTACAATGGTGAGAGAGCTCCTAAGAAAAAAATTACTGCTTAAGTAATTCTTGTCTCCAGTTGACTCTGCCACATTCTGCTCTCTATAAACACCATTGTTTTTAATCACAACTTTACTGACAGCTTTACCCTTGTCAAACAAAATTTTCACTTTCCAATAAGACCCTTTCAAACTGAAGTAATAAAAAGCAATGCTTATATGATCATAACATTTGCTAAGGCAAAATGTTATAGAATAGTATGTATAATAAGATCCTACTTTTGTGAAAAAGCATATATTCACTGATTTATCTGGAAGAACACTCAGCAAAATATTACTAGCGGTTGGTTATCTTGCGGTGGTAGGCGTAAAGGTTTCTTCTTTACCTTATATGTACTTTCTGATGCTCTATATTAAACACTTTTTTTCATATGCACATAAGAGAACAATTTGAGTTAAAGGATAGGAAACGTGGGTGTCATATTTTATAATAATTCAATACCACCAGTTCAAATCCACTTATTCAGAATTAACATAAAGCAAATGTTGCTCAAGAAATACCAATAAATTCCCCTGAGCCAACAAAGTTCAATTTTTAAACAATAAACTTCCTCAGATAAGAAAATGATGCCTGTAATTTCATGTCTCTTTACTGGAGAGCTGGGGGGAGGGTTGGAAATGGGCTGGAATGTCCAGGTAACCACAGGAAAGATAACAGGAAAACACTCGAGAAACAAGACAAAATCATTTCATTGATTTAGTGACATTTATTTGTAGAAGAAATCATGGAGTAGCAAAAGTAAATGATCAGAAAATGTAAGCAAGCGCTTCAAGAGTAATAATGGGCAAAAGAAGAAAAAAGCCAGAAAAAAAAAAACCAAAGAACTGAACTCAGACATATTTATGTAAATCATTCTGGGGGGGAAAAAAAAGGGTAGATAATGCCGTATCACTAACTGAATCGGATCTGCTTTCTTGACTAGAAAAGGAACACCTTTCAAAAGGCTTATTTACTGCTCAGTAGCAAAACCAAGAACATTCTCAGAGGAATCTGAAGATCTTTCGTGCCTGCTTTGGAATAAGCTAAGCTATTAGATATACAGTTAAATAACATACAAACATATAAATAGCTAATTTTATGCATTAAATGAATCTCAAGTAATCATCAGATGTGAAGGGAACATAATTTTGAAAAAGAAAGAAGGTAAAGCACTGAGGTAATTTCACTAACTCCTATGAAGAAATTATCTTTAAACCAAATCAACTAACGCTACTGGGTTAAAACATAAGAAATTGCCAATATTCAAGCAAAAACCAGCAATTTCACATGGGCCCACCCAGTGGTCTCCTGATAAATACTGAACCACCACCTCTTTTGAAAGAAAGAGCCCTGATCTGCAGATTTTGCCCACTCCCGTGTTGTAACTGTCCCCCCACGGCCAGTCCAAGCTGCAGATGAGGCACCGGGCGTAGACTCGGAGCGAGAGGCACAGGCACCCACCGACGCCAGCACCACTGGCTCCACGGGACACGCTGAGGACCAGAGCAGGTCCCAGACTGTCTCACCCTTTTCTAAAACCAAGCTTTTGTCTGATTGATCCAGTTTCTGTCTTCCCCAGGTCAGAAGAAATGTGCTGTTGACAGTTTAAAATACTAGTACACTAAAATCATTCATAACAGAACAGCTGAGACTGGTACCCGGTTTCATCCATTCAGCACTTTACTGCACACCTGTTTGGTGCCAGGTAGCGTTCTGGGCATTGTGGACAGCAGGGAACAAGACAAAGGAGGTCCCTGCTCTCATAAGAAATATATATAAAAATACATAATTTCAAGGACTGAGAAATGCCATGAAGAAATTAAAACAGTAATGAGGAAGCTATTTTAAACTGAGTGGTGACTTAGGTGATATTTAAGCTGAGACCTTAAAGTTAAGGGGCCAGGCTCCAGATCTGGGAAAGACCATTCAGACAAAGGAAACGACTAGTGTAAAAGTCCTAAGGCAAGACCAAGCATGGCATGTTTGAGAAATTGAACAGACTAACTTGGATAGAGTGTAATGAGCAAAGGTGAGATTGTCTGAGAGGTTGTCAGAGGCAGGAAGATCTCCTGAGCCCAGGAATTCAACACCAGCCTGGGCAACACAGCAAGACCCCATCTCTAAAAAAAAAAAAAAAATTCTGCTCAGCTGGGCACGGTGGTACACGCCTGTAGTCCCAGCTACTCAAGAGGCAATGGCAGGAGATTGCCAATGTAAAAACCTCCAATAGAAGTCTCATAGTTTTAGGGAGGGATTTTCAGTGTACAAAAATGTATTGGTATACCTGTCCTCTTGGTACTGTACTGCCTATTTAGTCCCCCCTTAAAAAAGGAGAGGAATATAAGTACATTTATTGTTCTGCATGGCAAATTAGTAGCTAGCTACAACAATCCCAGGAGTTATGATCACACCACTACACTCCAGCCTGGGCAACAGAGCAAAACTATGTCTCTTTAAAAAAAAAAACAAAAAAAAAACTGTGACTACAGCTGAAATAAACTTAGTAGTAGGACTACACACCAGCTCAGAAATAAGGATCTTATTAACCCAAGATGGTTACTTCATACGTGAAATGCTAACATATGAATTCAAGTACATCAATGTTAAATTCTAATGAAGATGACCTAATTAGTCTATAAAATAAATTCACTATGTTGTTCAGGCTAGGATTATTTCAAAACCATAGGCAAACACTTCTAGTGTATCATCCAAAATCATTTTATTTGGTATGTAAATAGACTTTTTAAGAATTATAAAGGTCATGTTTATTTTAAAGTGAAAGAAAAATATAACACCAAATCCGATTTTTGTTCAAATTAGTGCTCAGGAGTTAAAGTAAAACATCAGCATATCAGTCTAAATTACATGTTCATATTACAAAAACTGTAAAGAAATACACACATACACACCCACACTCCCTATAGCCATGAAAACCAAGTCCACGTTATGGCCGCATAAAAGTCCCCCAAGTCAATAAAGACAAATTTTTGCATATTACACAAAAATAGGAAACTGTGGAGACTGGTTTAAGGAGAATTTATACTTGCACATAAAATTATTTATTCATTCAGGAACTACTGAGCTACTCATTTCAACAATTTATCTAAAAGATTTTTTTTTTTTTAATCAACCAACAGGAAATGAGACCTACAGCTCAGGGAAAAAGGTGAAAAGACATTTTTCTTTTTTTTCATTTAAGAGCACAAATAAGTATATGCATTTAATGCTACTCAATAAACTTGTGATTATTGTAGCTAGCTGCTAGTTTACCATGCAAAACAATAAATGTACTTATATTCCTCTCCTTTTTTAAGGGGGGACTAAATAGGCGGTACAGTACCAAGAGGACAGGCATACCAATACATTTGTGTACACTGAAAATCTTTCCCTAAAACTATGAGACTTCTATTGGAGGTTTCTACAAAAAAAATAAAAACTGCTAAGAATACCATTAGGCTTTCTCAGTAATTTCTCCTTTTCTTTAACAAAAAGAGTTGAGCAAAACACAGAAGAACAATGAAGTTTTGGCTTCTGATCTCACCTGAGCCTACATCCCTGATAAAAAGAAGGGTATCATATAGTCCAACTTGAAGTGTCTAGTCCATGAAAATCACCAACACTCAGAACTCAAGAAATGTAACTTAAAAGAAATATGGGGCAAGCCCAAAATACATTTTTTACATGTTGTCACCCTATTTCCAAACCAGGTTTTCCTCTTCTTTATTTCATTTGCCTTAGCTCTCTTCATTCCTTTCCCATCTCCTCTGTTCCTTATCATTTCACTGTGTATTTTCACTTCCCATACACAAAAATTGACTTGAAACCTACTTTATATTCTTGTATCTAAATTTGTTTCTACTTAATTCTTACAGGACTATATAGTTTTAGGTGAAGTTCAAATACTTTTGTTACGGAAACATGCATATAGGCTGTAACCAGAATCATGAGTAACAAGACAAGCAGCCATTCATTCAGGAACTGTGAGTGCCCATCAAGAGGCCATGGTCCTGGGGACTCTGCAGTGAATAAAACAATGCTCTATCCCTGAGGGCATGAAAGCAAGCCTGCGCTTGGCAGGTTCAAGAAACCTGGAGGATGCCTGGGGGCCAGAGTAGAGGAAGCCAGGGAGAAACCTGATTGTGTAGGACACAAAACCAGAAAGGCAGGAGGTATAGATCAACAGAGGCTCTCATAGGCACAGCAAATATTCTGGCTTTTACTCTCAAGGATATAGAAAGCCACTGAACGGTTTGAACACAAGAGTAAAATAATCAGACTTTCATGTTAAAAGGATCACCCTGGTTGCTGGGTTGAGAATAGGAAAGTACAGAAGCAGTGGGGAGACTAGTGACTATGAAAATAACACAAGCAAGAGATTATGGTTGCTTACAGGGGTGGCAGCAAATTGTGGTTCCATTTATAGTTATGGCAGCATTTAAAGTACACAAAGAATGTACTTTCATGATAATTATTTGAATTAGACATGGGAGTATCAGAAGGAAAGCAGTCAAGATGTCTATGAGGTTTGGGGCCAGAGATACTGCAAGAGGGAGTGGACATTTAAAAGATGAGGAAGAATGGAATGGAAACTATTATTGGAGGGGGTGAGAGAGAAGAAGGAGGCGACGAGTTGTTCAGTTGTGACATGTTAACTTTGGGATCTAGATGTCTAGTTAAATTAGACATCTAGCTGAAAATGTTGAGTACACAGATGAACATACAAGTCTGGAGATTAGGAAAGAAATTCAGACTAAAGATAAAATTTTTAGTTAGAAATATATAATTCTAGCTAGATGAGATCAAAAGGGACTAAATATAAATACAGAAGAGGTCTAAATATATATACCTGGAACACTGCCTCATTTTTTAGAAGTTGGAGTGATGAAAAGGAACCAGCAAAAGAAACTGAAAATAAGCAGTAATATCACAGAAGCAAAGGGAAGAAGGTTTCAAACAAGAGAACATTATCAACCACATCAAATGCTGTTATTGCTGCTATATTCACTGACATTAGAATTCACCAAAGAGGTCACTAGTAACCTCAAAAAAGAGCTGCTATGGTAGAATGGAAGAGAAAAAAAACCTCACTGTAGTGGATCCAAGAGAGAGAGGGAGTACTGAAGACCACAAATGTCAACTTTTCTGGAGAGTAGTAACTAAAGAAAGATGTGAACAAGATTTTTTAAAGATGGGAGATAGCAGTATCTATATGCTGCATATATTATCTATACGCTGACAGAAATGATCCAGCAACTATTATAAGCATTGACAAGTCAAAAGGGTCCACCAAAATTCAAAAGCTAACTGCAAAAAAAATAGTAATCTACATTATTTTGTAAAGATCAAGATTGGCTTTGGAGGGCATTAACTCAGACTTCTGAAGAGGCCAAATATTGTTTTTAAACATATATAAATAAAATAATAATAGGCAATGCAACCTTAGAATAAATGCAATACTAAAAATTTCATCGTCTTTTTAATAAGCAGTTCTATCAGTTGTAAAACTATAGATGAAGTCCATATATGGAACCACAAATTATTACTAATAATCCTAATTTCAGCATTATCAAGTTAATCCTGTGTTTGTAAATAGTAAAGAAAAGGACAAAATAAAATTCCTGAAATGGTGCTTTAATTAAAAATGTTCCTTATGGAAAAGGAATCCAATGTTTATCATCACTGATTTTTAAACACAGAAAATATTGTTGTTGCAAAGATTATTTACAGAACACAGAACCAGAAGTACAAGACCTTTCAATAAATATGCTATCCTAAAATCTTCTTGTAAGACAGAGATAATAAAAACACCAGTTTGTTAAATCTCTTCCTCCCTTCTTTTTAAAATGTAGATAGATTTTACTAAACAGACAATAGGAAAGTGTAACCCAATGATCTTAGCCCTTTTAAGTTAGTTCACCTGCCATCTTTCCCAACCTAAAGCAGGCACTAGGCGTTTAAGACAGCCTCCACTTGCAACATCGATTATAAGAACTTTATGCTCGTTTTAAAAAAGGATTATTGTGAGTTTTGTTCATCCCCAGAAACAGCACTCAACACAGATCTCAGCACATAATAGATGTTTAATGAATATCTGTTGAGTAAATGGTAATGTTTAATTGTATTAGTGCAACATTAGGTTTTTTTTTTTTCTCTCCTTCAATTTACAGTTCTCTCTTGTAGAAAAAGAAACTCAAGACCATAGCAGTCCCTCAAGAACACATAAACAACTTTACTCACAATGAAAAATAAAGCCGGGTCTCAAAATACAATCCCAGCGCCTCTTTATGTTCTCCATTATTTTTAAAGAAAATGAGATATAAAGCCTGTTTTTAAGAAATAGATAATGTATACCAACTTTTCTCAAAATAAAAAATTCACATTTCAAACTTATTTTCTATGTTAGTAGCACTGAGAGTAACAACTGATTTTCCAAAGTATGCATATATTGGGTAAAAATCAAAAACAAGCATATAAACAAAACTACATGTTTTTTGCCAACGTTTTTTCCTTAATCTTAGGCAAAAGGGTATGTGCCTAAATTTTACTACACGTGAGACCCGCTTTGTCTGATGTTTCCAGATTCATTCGTTCAACAAATATTTTAAGGAGCATCTACTGTATTCCAAGCCCTTTAACGTTTAAATTTTTTAAGCTGCACACCACCACCAAATTCCTCTACGAAGCCTCATCATTTAAAATAATTGCAAGGTAATAAGGAATCTCAACACTGTTTATTGCACATATTTAAGTCAGTGGATTGGGGCGCTTTTTCAGCTGTTAAAGCGGCAGAGCGAGCCGCTACCCACCACACCCGGGACCAAAGTCACAACCCGCAGCCACAGCCGGTGAAACCACCTGAGGGAGTCGCCCGCGCTCCTCCGACGAGGCGGCGGGACTTTCGCTCCGAGCCCAGTGAGCTCCGCGGCGGGACCCGCAGGCGGGACGCGCCGGGCGCCTCGGGCGACAGTCAGGGCTCCGGAGCCCGGGTCCCCGCCCCGCCAACCCACACCTGGAGACCCCGGGTGTCCCCGCCAGCCCCTCGCGCCACCCTCGCGACCGCCAGACCCGCCAAGTGGGGGAGGGGTCCGCATTTCCATGTCCCCGCGCGGGCGCTCGGCCGCCTCAGTGCCCGCCTGCCTGAATTCCGAGCTGCGCTCGCGTCCCTTCCTCAGAGAGAACGGACGAAACCCAAAGGGCGGTCCTCGGGGAAGAGACCTCGCCCAAACCTGGAAACGGAGCCGCAGGCGCAGCCCGCAGCCCGCAGCGCGCAGCTGGCAGGGCCGGGCCGCGCTCACCGCGGAGCCCTCGGGGACCGGGGTTCGGGGCTTCAGGCCGCCGCGCAAGGGCCCGAGAGGGCAAGGCGCGGGGCCGGCGCTGCACTCACCGTCGCCTTTGCCTCTGCCGCCCGCTCCGGCAGCCCCGCTCTCCGGACGGCTCCGAGGCTCCTATCGCCCCCACGCCCGCAGCTGCGCTCCAGGCGCGCTCGCCGCTTCCGCTTCCCGGCTCCCTCCGCCCCGTCCAGACTCGTGCGCGGGCGCAGCCAGAGGCGACGCACGTTCCGAGACTGCCGGGAGGGCGGGGCTTCGTGACGCAACCGCCGCGGCCGCCATGACGGCCCCGCCCCGGCCAGGTCCCGCCCCGGCCGGGCCCCGCCTCGCGTTGGGCTGCGGCGGCTCCCCCACCTCCGCGACACCGCCCGCAGGCAGCAGGGGGTGGAGCCTGGGCGGGAGCGCGCGGGAGCCTCTTCCCCGCCCGGCCTGCAGGCGACTGCGGATGGCGTCTGCGCACGGTGTGGGCCGCGGCCGTGCCCTGACGAGGAAGCGGGGTGCCGGGCTGGCGGGGGGCGAGGTGTCTGTCGGTGGCAGGTGAGACCTCAAGGTCCTGAAACCCTCCGACCACTGTTTTTTTCAATGTATCAGTCAGAATCGTTTTGTCATTCACTGGCTTCAGGCCAAACACATCCAGCTGCGTTTTTTTTTTTTTTGAAACAGTGTGTCGCTTTGTTGCCCAGGCTACAGTGAGTGCCGTGGCGTCAGCCTAGCTCACAGCAACCTCACACTCCTGGGCTTAAGCGATCCTCCTGCCTCAGCCTCCTGAGTAGCTGGGACTACAGGCATGCGCCACCATGCCCGGCTAATTTTTTCTATATATATTTTTTAGTTGGCCAGATAATCTCTTTCTATTTTTAGTAGAGACCGGGTCTCGCTCTTGCTCAGGCTGGTCTCGAACTCCTGACCTCGAGCGATCTACCCAAAGTTTTTTTCTATTATCTCCTATGTACTACACCATATTAGCATAATGAAGGAAAAATATCACATCATCATATCCATTCTTACAGAAGGAGCTTTAAACAAAATACAACGCCATTTTTTTATCTAAAAACCAAACAAGCTAGGTATAGAATGCAATTTTATTAGCATGATAAAAAGCATTTATGGAAAACACACAGTGAACATTATCTCAATAGTGGGGACTGAGAGCTTTTACCGCTAAGATCAGGGACAAAGCAAAGATGCTCTCTTTCACCTCTGCATGCAACATTATACTGAACAACAAATCCGGAGGTATGACATTACGTGACATCAAATTATACTACAAGGCTACAGGAACCCAAACACCATGGTACTGGTGTAAAAAACTGAGACTAATCCAAGAAAACAAAATAGAGAACCCAGACATAAAACCATCTACCTAGCACCAACTGATTTTTGACAAAGCAGAAAACATACACTGAGGAAAGGAAGCCCTATTTAATGAATAGTGCTGGGAAAATTGGATATCCATACGCAGAAGAAGGAAACAGGATCCCTCTCTCACTACATACAAAACTCAATTCAAGATGGATTAAAGACTTAAATGAGAAGCATGAAACCATAAAAATTCTAGAAAAAAAGTAGGAAAAACTTTTGAGACTTCAGCCAAGTCAAAGAATTTATGACCAAGACCCCAAAGACAAATAGCAAAAACAAAAATAAATAAATGGGACTTAATTAAATTAGAAAATTTGTACACAGCAAAGGAAATAACCAACACCCTGAACAGACAACCTACACGATGGGAGAAATACTCATAAACTATACATCTGACAAAAGACTCATATCCAGAATCTACAAAGAACTCAAACAAATAAGCAAGAACAAAATGAACACCCTCATCCGAGAATGGGCAAAAGACTGAAACAGACATTCTTGGAAAGAAGATAGACAAATGGCCAAGAAACATATGAAAAACTGCTCAACATCACTAATCATCAGAGAAATGCAAATTAAAATTACAATAACGTACCACATTACCCCAATCAGAATAGCCATTATTAAAAAGTCAAAAAACAGGGCCGGGCGCGGTGGCTCAAGCCTGTAATCCTAGCACTCTGGGAGGCCGAGGCGGGTGGATTGCTTGAGCTCAGGAGTTCAAGACCACCCTGAGCAAGAGCGAGACCCCGTCTCTACTAAAAATAGAAAGAAATTATCTGACCAACTAAAATATATATATAGAAAAAATGAGCCGGGCATGGTAGCGCATGCCTGTACTCCCAGCTACTCAGGAGGCTGAGGCAGGAGGATCGCTTAAGCCCAGGAGTTTGAGGTTGCTGTGAGCTAGGCTGACGCCACGGCACTCACTCTAGCCTGGGCAACAAAGCGAGACTCTGTCTCAAAAAAAAAAAAAAGTCAAAAAACAATAGATGCTGCCACAAATGTAGAGAGAAAGGAACGCTGATACACTGGTGGGACTGAAATTAGTAGAAACTCTATGGAAAACATAATGGAGAGTCCTCAAAGAAACAAATGTAGACCTACCATTGGATCCAGCAATGCCACTCCTAGGTATCTACTCAAGGGAAATGAAGTCATTTTATCCTGCACTCGAATATTTATAGCAGAACAATTCACAATTGCAAAGATGTGGAATCAACGTAAGTGCCCTTCAATTCATGAGGGGACAAAAATGTGTGTATATATGTGTGTGTGTATGTGTGTGTGTGTGTGTGTGTGTACATGTATGTATATAAATCATGAAGTACTATTCAGCCATAAAAAGGAGGGAAACACCAGCCAGAGCAAGAGTGAGACCCAGTCTCTAAAAAAAAAAAAAAAAGAAAGAAAAAAGAAAAATAAGGCAGGCATGGTGTCATGTCCCCGTAGTCCCAGCTACTCAGGAGGCTGAGACAGGAGGATCACTTCAGCCCCAGAGTGTGAGGTTGCAGTGAGCTATGATCATGCCATTGCCTTCTATCCCAGGAAACAGAGCAAGACCCTATCTCTAAAAAAAAAAAAAAAAAAGGACTGAAGTAATGTCATTTGCAGCAATGTGGAGGGAACTAGAAACCATTATCCTAAGTGAACTATCTCAGGAATGAAAAACCAAAAACCATATGTTCTCACTAACAAGTGGGATCTACTAGATGGGTATACATGGGCACAAAGCGATATAAAGGACATGAAAAACCTATAAGGGAGGAGAGAGGGAGAGTTGTTGTAAGATAAAAGCTTGCCCACAATGAACACTATTCTGGCGATGGACACACTGAAACCCCTGACTTCAGCATCATACAAGACATCCATGTAACAAAATCACTTGTACCATCTTAATTAGCATTTTGAAATAAAAAATAACATTGTACTGAAAGTTCTGTCCAGAACATTTACATAAGAACAGGAAATAAAAGGCATCCATATGTGAAAGGAAAGTAAAACTATTCACAGATTCCAAATCACATGATCTTAAGTATAGAAAATCCTAAGGAATTAAAAAAAATTATTTGAGCTAGCAAACAAATACAGCTTAGTCACAGAACAACATATCAATGCACAGAAATCTATTTTATTTCTTTACACTAGTAATCAACAACGGGGAACTAAAATTAAGAAATAAATTCCATTTGAATAACATCAACAACAATAATCCAGTTAGGAAAAAACTTAACCAAGGTGCAAACCTGTATGTCAAAAATTACAAAATCCTACTGAGAAAATTAAAGAATTTCTAAGTAACTGTAAAGACAGTCCATGCTCATGGACTGGAGACTGAATGTGTTTGAAGATGGCCATACTACACAAAGTGATCTCAAATTCAATGCAATTCCTACAAAAACCCAAAACGGCCTTTTGGCAGAAATGGGCAAACTGATCCTAATATTCAGATGGAATTTTAAGGGAACACAAATAACCAAAATCTTCTTGAAACAGAAAGACACACTTGGAGGCTCACACTTCTCAATTTTAAATCTTAAACCTTACTGCAAAGCAATAGCAATCAAAACAGGATGATACTTGCATGAGGGTACACATATAAATCAATGAAACTGAACTGACAGTCCAGAAATAATTCCATACCTTTACGGTCAATTGATTGTAAACAAGGTCCGAGGTCACTAAATTCAACAAGTGATGTTAGAGAACTATCCACATTCACAGGAAGGAAACTATACCCTTACATCACATCACACAGAAAAATTTAACTAAAAATGCTCCAAAGCCCTAAGTGTAAGAGATAAAAATATAAACTCTAGAAGAAAACACGGAGATAAACCTTCATACCATTGGGTTTAACAATGGCTTCTTAGATCTGACACCATAAGCACAGCAAGTAAAGAAAAAATTTCCTCAAAATTAAAAACTTTTGGGAATCTAAACACACCACTAAGAAGTAAGATGACAACCCACAGAGGCATGTTATATATGTGATGACGGTCACACTTAAAGTGTTTTTTTTTTAGGTTAAAATAAACTTTTATTAAATGTTAGAAGAGAGTTATATATAATTCAGAAATTCTTTACAAAGAATTGCCAATCCTTGTCCACTTTTGTAATAATTCCTGTACAGATTTAGAAATTTTGTTGTGAAATACGGTCTACCAAACATTTCTTTAGAAAGCATCATAATGCTAATTTTAGGCAAAATAATGTTTAAAAGTGAAATCTTTGCATGAAACTGAGCCGAAACACCCTTATTCTTTATCCCAGTGACAAAATAATGGTAAAATAAACATTAAACTGAGGAAACCATAAGTATCATGTAAACTCCTCAAATTCACCCAAAACATTTGATTACTTTCAGAACCAGTGCCATTACAAGGTATCAAAAATCATAGTATGTACTCAAATAAAATGAATGTTAATCAAATTAACATTCAAAGAATAAAGATATTGTCACAAAGAAGTACCCCTTATTGTAAGATATATTATAGAGGTCTTTGTACATTGAAGACTTATGGCAAGAGCCATAAACCCTACAGAAGATAGTCTCCTCACACAGAATAATGATAATTCATCCATTTTAGAAGTGAATAACATCTTCTTAGTAGTGCTGCTGGTATAAAAAAAGATACAAATTCAAAATAAGCTGGCAACATACAAAAGTAGACAATGGTTTTGGTCTTTGTCTAAGAGTACACTCCCTAGTTTAACAAAGACTGGCTTTGAATCTCCCATTCAGAAGCACACGGTCACCACTTAAACATGGTGAAAATGGTGAAAATGGTGAAAATGGTGAATGCTATATGTATTTAATCATACAGAAAAAAGGAATGAAGTACTGATGAATATCGCAACATGGATGAACCTCAAAAATGTACTAAGTGAAGGAAATCAGACACAAAAGGCCACATATTATATGAGTCCATTTGTATGAAATGTCCAGAGCAGGCAAATCCACGGCGATGAAAAATAGATCAGTGCTTGCCAGGGACTTGGGGGACAGGGAAAGGAAAGTGACTTTGTAATGGGCTCTGAGTTTCCTTTAGAGGAAGAAAAAAAACATCTGGAACTATTAATAAATACATGGTTGCACAACACGGCCAATGTATGACACTCCATTACATTACATATTCACAAGTGGTAAAAATGGTGAAATTTTAAAAGGTGCTTTCCAATACTTATATACATTGTCATAGGATGGACTAGGACTTTGTCATATTGATTGGTGATGTAAACATAAGTGTGCAAACCTGAGATACCTCGCAACTGGTGGACACACATGGGCACACACATGGCTAGAGAACACAGCAAGGTAACATGGGGTTCAGTAAATTCTTATGAAATTTCCATGATCAATTAGGCCATTTGCCTTTCATTTGGCAGTGAGATTTAATTTTTCTTTACTAGTTATCTAAAATATAAACTGTTTTTGGCTACTATTTCCTTGGTCTATATATAAATCGAAGCTGAGTCTCACAAACAATACACTAAATAGTGAATTTTTTTATCTTTTGAAAAATCACATTATCAACTTTTCTACTGTTAGATACCACAGACTGCTGTGACTTTAAGGCTCTAGCTGGGCAAACCCTTGGAAAATTTGCTAAGGGTGTCCACTGGGTGGATGCGTTGAGGGAACCTGAATAAAAACCCTGAGACACCAAAAACCGGCTGTGTCCCTGAAAGTGAGAGCAGAGTAGACTGCAGGCAGCTGGGGTTGACTGTGTGGGAGAGGGGAGCAGGCAGGACCGCTCAGGGTCTGGAGGCCGTGGCCAGTTCTGCGTTGTTTCTCCAAGGCCAGTGGGAAACCACTGGCAAAGTTATAAATCAGGAGAGCGACATGACGAGACTTGAGTCTGTAAAGCGCTGTTTGCCTTTGTCAGGTTGAGACCACCAGTGTGTGTGGGGGGGGATCTGCGCTCCCCCTGGGGGGCTGCACTGAGAGAGCACGGCATAAACACAGGGTGTTCCTGCCCGGAATGTGCGGTCTGCATCTGCTCAGGAGGAAGCGCTGCCCAGACCAGCCTTGGAGTCATCTCTGCTCTTTAGATCTGCCAAGGCTGGGAAACTGAGGGCCAGTCTCAGAAACATTTGCAGAAAAAGAAACTGGAACTGAAGGTAAAGACACATTTTTCTCCCAGTTGAGGAAGGCAGTGAAGTGGGCCTGGTGAATTGGACTGTCAGGGAGAAAGGTGTGTTTCCTGATTTGGGGTTAACGGTGATGACCGGGGAGCGTGTGGCTATTGTGAAACACACAGTGAAACACACGGGAGTACCTACCGTGCAGTCGCAGACTTCACACAGCAATGACGCTGGAGACTCTGAAGGCAGGACACAGAGGACTTTGCGCTGCGACGGCACGTTCCCTGGAAGGAGGAAATTACTGTAAGGAAACTACGTTTATGAACAACCACCTGCACACCCTGCCAGTGAAACAGAGATGACAACGAACTTCCTCCCAGAGGCTGAGCCAGACCCACGTCCAGCTCAGAGTCTGATACCCTGTTAGGGTAGAGAGGCCACCGGGTGGAAGTCACACCAGTGGCCACCACGTCCTGGGCGTAAGGGACCCCAGTGTGGTGGAAACTGTGGTTCCCCATTTCCAAATGTCCACACGGAGCCCCTCCCAGGTCTCTGAGGACTGGCCGCCCCTTAACAGGAGGCTTGGGACAGCAAGGCAGTGTCCCCAGGGCTGGGACCGGAAGGTCGCACTCACCCTCGGGACCTCAGGTCTGGGCATGGGAAGGCCTCACTCACTGGCAGCCGCATCCTCTCACACAGGGCGTGATGCCAGAGGACAGGAGCAAACAGATGGTATATCTGACATACCATCAAAACAGAAAATAAAATAACTTTTTCAGACCAAAAAATGAAAGAAATTATCACCACCAGATTCTCATTACCAAAAAAAAACTAAAAGAAATTCTTCAAGCAAAAAAACATTAACCAGCTGGAAAGGTGAATCTGCACAAAACAACGAGGATGACAAGAACGATGCCCTGTCCCCATCCAACGATCCTGCGTTTTCAAACCAACTCGCAGAGTCCCAGAGGGAGGGACCGTCTCACCCATGCGCGCAAACGCTAACCTCGGTGACGGCTCCGCCGGGTCCCCCACGACGGGGCCGACACAGACTCGGCAGTGGCGGGTCAAGGCAGGGGCGGCAGCTCTGCCTGGGCACCTCAGCCCTTCCCATGGGTCAAGAGAACAGGACCTCCCCAGAGCCCAGGGGGACTCAGGGCTTCACGGTGAGTCCCCACCCCCGCGGGGCCGGAGGGCAACGCTGGCTGAGCTGTGGCCGCCTCCTCCAGGGACGCTGTCGCTGTGGCCCTCTGGGAAGGGAACGCCGGCACCTGCCGTGTGCAGAGCGCGAGAGCGGAGCATCGTCCGGCCACTGCTCCCCCCCACCCCATGCAGAGAGAGAGACTGAGTCAGAAGCCAAGGAGGGCCCTGCTCGCCCCTGGTCACTCGGCCACAGGGGACAGCTCCAGGGCAGGGACCCGGTGGTCCAGCAGCTGAGGCCCCAGCGGCAACGCCCTCTGCCCCCCACCCTGGCGCCATCTGCCACCTCATGGCCAGGCCGGGGCATCCGCCCCCCCCCCACTGGCCGCCATCGGGCAGACGTTACCCGCACTGCAAGGAGCGCAGAGGAGACCACCGCCTCTCAGCAGCCCCTGCCGGCCCGTCACACTCGGCTTTCCCACGAGCCCCCGGTGCTGCCTGTGCCTGACGCCTCCAGACCAGAAAGCGGCCTCTCAGCTGAGCTGTGGGTTTGCTGTGCTGTTACTTTCAAAGGCCAGGGAGAGGTTCACCTGCTCAGGCACCAGAGGAGTTTGCGCACACCTGGTGAGAAGCTCACCAAGTGACCCAGGAGTTCCCCCACAGGCTGCTCAGACGTGGGTGCGGGTCCCTGCTGCGTCCTCCCCGTCCGCGGCCCAGGCGGGAGCCAACAGGCACCAGAAGCTGCTGTGTGGTCAGCACACGGCTGGGAGAAGCCCCTGGCACTGGAGCTGTCCAAGCCCCGGGGACAGGCAGGGCCAGACCAGGCCCGCATCGGGACAATTCAGCACCGGCCATGCAGGAGCCCAGGGCAGGGCAGAGCCCCAGCCGGGAACCTGACCCGGAGCCCCAGCCGTGCCCCCCCACAGTGCCCTCCCCACAGTGCAGACGCTGCCTGCTTCGTGGTTCTGTGAAAGAGGAAGTAAATCCAAGCGTTGTCCTTGTAAGGACACAGCAAGGGCAAACCCCAACCTGGGAGAGCTGGAGGCTGTGCAGCGGCCAGGCCATCCCTCCTGCTTCCCAAGTATTTTTCAGCTCAGACAAGGTAGTTTTCATTTATGTAAGTTTCATTTGGGTCTTCTTTATTTACATCTTCTATACCTTTGCTTTGAACACGTTGATACAGTTATGACAGCTGTTTTAATGCCCTTGTTCTCTGCTGACATCTGTATCAGTTCTGGTTTGCTTTCAATTTATTGACTGCTCCTTAGTATGGGGGTCATATTTTTCTGCTTGCTCGGACATTTCGTTGGATGCCAGACCTTGTGGATTTTACCTTGTTGGGTGCCAAGTGTTCTTATGAGGCTACAAATACTCTTGAGTTTCGCTCTGGGATGCAGCTGGGCTTCTTGGAAAGCATTGACCAATTCCCATTGACCAATCAGGACTCAGCCTCACTGACCAATCAGACTCGGCCTCACTGGCCAATCAGGACTCAGCTGCACCACCCATTCAGATTCAGCCGCATTGACCAATCAGGACTCAGCCTCACTGACCAATCAGACTCGGCCTCACTGGCCAATCAGGACTCAGCTGCACCACCCATTCAGATTCAGCCGCATTGACCAATCAGGACTCAGCCACAATCCAATCAGACTCAGCCGCATTGACCAATCAGGAATCAGTCCCACAGACCAATCAGACTCAGCCACACTAACCAATCAGGACTCAGCTGCACTGACCAATAGACTCAGCTTTAGCACGTCTGGAGCTCACATGCATTAAGCAATTAGAACTGAGATGCACTGATCAATCAGTCTCAGCCACACCGAACAATCACACTCAACGGCATTAACCAATCAGACTCAGCTCCATTGACCAAACAGGACTCAGCCAGACTGACCAATCAGATGCAGCTGCAGGACTCAGCTGCACGGACAAATCAAGTCTCAGCTGCATTGACCAATCAAACTCAGCTGTATTGATGAAGCAGGACTCAGCCGCACTCCAATCACACTCGCCGGAATTGACCAATCAGACTCAGTCTCACTGACCAACCAGACTCAGCCAAACTGAACAATCAGGACTCAGCCTCACTGACCAATCAGACTCAGCCTCACTGACCAATCAGGACTCAGCTTCCCTGACCAATCAGGACTCAGCTGCACTCCAAACAGACTCAGCAGAATTGAGCAATCAGACTCAGCCTCACTGACCAAGCAGACTCAGCCGCATTGACCAATCAGGACTCAGCCTCACTGACCAATAAGGACTAAGCCTCACTGAACAATCAGACTCAACCACATTGACCAATTAGGACTCAGCCTCACTGACCAATCAGTACTCACCCTCACTGACATATCAGAGTCAGATGCACTGACGAATCAGGACACAGTGGCACTGACCACTCAGGACTCAGCTGCACTGATCAAACAAGACTCAGCCGCACCGACCAATGAGATTGAGCCGCATTGACCAATCAGGGCTCAGTCTAACTGACCAATCAGACTCAGCCGCATTGACAATTCACACTGAGCCACATTGACCAATCAGGACTCAGCCTCACTGACCAATCAGGACACAGCCACACTGACCAATCAGGACGCAGCTGCACTGACCAGTCAGGACTAAGTTGCACCGACCAATCAGGATTCAGCCACATTGACCAATCAGGACTCAGTCTCACTGACCAATCAGACTCAGCCACATTGACCAATCAGGACTCAACTTCCCTGACCAATCGGGACTCAGCCTCATTGACCAAGCAGACTCAGCCGCATTGACCAATAAGGAGACAGCCTCATTGACCAATCAGGACTCAGCCTCCCTGACCAACCACAGTCAGCTGCACTGACCAATCAGAAGTCAGATGCGCTGACGAATCAGGACTCTGCCGCACCGACCAATCAGGACCCAAGTACACTGACCAGTCAGGACTCAGTCGCACCAACAAATCAGATACAGGCGCATTGACCAATCAGGACTCAGTCTCACTGAGCAATCGGAATCAGCTGCACTGACCAATCAGGACTCAGCCTCACTGACCAATCAGGACAGAGCTGCATTGACCAATCAGGACTCAGCCTCACTGACCAATAAGGACTCAGCTGCACTGACCAATCAGGACTCCGCTACATTGACCAATCAGGACTCCGCATCACTGACCAATCAGGACACAGCTGCATTGACCAATCAGGACTCAGCCTCACTGACCAATCACACTCAGCCACATTGACCAATCAGACTCAACCCTATTAACCAATCAGGAGTCAGCCTGACTGACCAATCAGGACTCAGCCCCACTGACCAATCAGGACTCAGTCTCAGTGACCAATCAGGACTCATCTGCACTGACCAATCAGGACTCGGCCGCACTGACCAACCAGGACTCAGCATCACGGACCAGTCACGACTCAGCCTCACTGACCAATCAGGACTCAGCCTCACTGACCAATCACTATTCAGCCTCACTGACCAATCTGGACTCAGCCTCACTGACCAATCAGGACTCATCTGCACTGACCAATCAGGACTCAGCCTCACTGACCAATCAGACTCAGCTGCACTGACCAATCAGACTCAGCCGCATTGACCAATCAGGACTTAGCCTCACTGACCAATAGGACCAAGCCAGTGAATCCCTCATTTGTATAATGAACCTGACCGGAGCCTGGGCAGGAACTTCCACTGTGTGACCTGAGCCTTCCCTGTGCTCTCTGGAACGGCCACCCTATCACACGGAAGGCGGGGTCTCTGGAATGAGTCTCTTTCCTTCAGACTCCTTTTTAGAGAACTTCTGTTCCCGGCATGGCGCGCGTCCAGCAGACCTTCCCCCAGCTGTCCATACCCGCGGCCGGCCCGGCCCAGCCATGCACCCTCCCCAGACCTCCCGCTCAGGCTGCAGCTCATCCCTGCCGGGGCTGCACGGGAGCTACTGGAGCTCCGAGGGCACGGACCTCGCTCGCTCGGCAGTGGGCTACATGGTCGCGGTGCCCGGCAGAGGCTGCCTGGCTCCCGCGCATCACCTGGTTCTGGCAAGCAGTGGGGTCGCAGGGTGTGCTCCCTGGCGAGGGCTGTCATTGGGAGCGTGCAGATGTCCTGGGGACACCTGCTCCGGACACCAGCTCCGCCCTTTTCCTCTCACTTCCTCGGGAACAGTGAAGGAGACCTGCCAGGCTTCGTCCTTTCCAGCCTCCAGGTTGCCCGAAGGAAGGGCAGGCACTCCCGGCACCCTCGCGGGGCTGGGGCGGCACTGGAGTCAGAGACCTCATCCCAGCGACCTTCTGGGCCAGTGAGTAGCCTGAGGCCGGGCACCTGGGCTGGGCTAGAGCTCAGCAGCCCAGCCGTGCCTGGCCCCTGGGTGGCCTCTGCCCGCAGGGTGCGGGGACAGCGCTGTGGCTCACAGCGGCTCGAGCTTCCGTGGCTCCTGCTGGGTGTGCGGGGGAGGCACAGACAGCCAGTGTCGCTCTGTGCCGCCCTGGGAAGCTCTCCCTGTCTGGGGCAGTGGCCGCAGCCATGACAAGTGGCCACTCACTTGGAGTGTCCCAAGGAGAGGCGGAGGGTTGCCCTGCTGTGACTGGAAACACGGACAACCACCCCAGGGACCCTGCGCTCGACTGGACTGTGACAGAAGAGCTGAGAACACCCAGTGTGGGAGCTTGGTGCCGTCTGGGGCATCCACAGCCTCTGAACGGCCTTTGTTCCCCTGGGCCTGTTCACTCGGGCCCTAGGGACCCGGGAAGTGCTGGGCTCAGGGACGCAGCACAGGGAGGTGAGTTCTTCAGGGGTGCCGGCCACTTGCTCCCACCAAGGGCAGTAGGGAGCCTCCCTCCCCCAACTCCAGACTGCCGTGGTCTTTCCATTTCACTGTCCCCAGGCCTCACTGTGACCACCAGGGATCTCAAGAGCCCCGAGCAGCCGTGGCCCAAGCGTGGCAGGCAGGTGCCTCCCCTTGCCCCAGGGCCCGGCCTCCCTCTCGGGTGCTGCAGCTGGCTTTGGACATAGCTGGGGGCTGTTCCCCTCCTGTCCCCGTCTCCTCTCCCCTGTCCCCTGTCAGCTTCCAGCGACCAGGCCATCATGGAGCCCAGGGCATGTTCTGGAGAGGCTGTCTGGGGCCCTGGCAGGACTTGCCTCCCTGGAGACCCGGAGGAGCCGGAGCTCCTTCCCTTTCCTCCTTTTCCTTCTGCCCACTCTGGGCTGGGCAGGCTGCCTCTGAGGGTCCAGTGGCGTCCTGCCAGGTGCAGGGCCTCCACAGGCATGTCCTTCACTCGGCTCTGAGTCCAAGGGCGATGGCTGGAGGGGCCCTGTCCCCAGGGCCTGGGCGAACCCACGGTCTATGCAGAGCCAGGCCTCGTCCGATCCTTGGGACGCCTCTGTCTCCAGGACGCATGGGCCGTCCCTGCCTGCAGTGGTGGCAAGATGCCCGGTGTTGCCTGCCCAGGAGTGGGGTCTGTCTCAGCAGGTCCTCCCTCGGTCTGCGGCCACACCTGGTCATGGTGAGCAGCACGGGCTCAAGGTGTGCTCCGAGGTGAGGACACGATGTGGGGTGGCCCAGGAAGGCTCCAGGGACTCCGGGAGGGCTGCAGGCCGCTGCCCCTCTGGGTGGAGGGCAGTACCCTGGACAGGGCTTGGGATAGAGATTGGAAGGGTCCCGGTGGCACCACAGCCCCCAAGCCAGCCCTGCGGAGGCTGGAGCATTGAGGGGAGAACCACGGATGGGCGTAGGAGCCGGCAGCCCCCAGAGGGGGGGCGCCCAGCAGTGGCTCAGGAAGACCCGCTTTAGGAAGCCCTGCCCACCTGCAGGGCCTGGGGCTGTCACCAGCCGGGAGACACAAGCTCCTGCCAAGCACAGCAGCTGCCCAGCCGTTTCTCAATGGTCTGGCAACACAGCTTGGCCCGCACAGCTCCCTGGGCTATGGCACCCTCGAGGTGCTTGACGCTTTGCCCGCAGATGGAAGAGGTCGGTGAGAGGGGCCCAGGCCAGGGCACCCACACACAGGGTGCTGGTTGCTGCCAGGCAGAGACATGCAGGGCGAGCTGAGAACCTGAGTTATGAAGATTTAGGGGTAAAGGTCATGATGCCAAGGTCACAGAGTGTCTTCATCTGCAGGGATGGGTTATCCCCATGGGACAACCTGGTCCTAGTGACAGGCCCCTGGTCCTAGTGACAAGACTTTGTCCTAGTGACAGGAACCTGGTCCTGGTGACAGGCCTCTGGTCCTAGGGACAGGAACATGGCCCTAGGGACAGGAACGTGGTCCTACTGACAGAAACCTTGTCCTAGTGACAAGGACTTGGTCCTAGTGACAGGGACATGATCCTAGTAACAGAGACCTGGTCCTAGTGACAGAGACCTGGTCCTGGCGACAGGTCCCTGGTTCTAGTGACAAGACTTTGTCCTAGTGACAGGTCCCTCATCCTAGTGAGAGGCCCCTGGTCATAGTGACAGACCCTGGTGCTGGTGACAGGAACCTGGCCCTGGTGACAGGCCCCTGGTCCTAGGGACAGGGACGTGGTCCTAGTGACAGACCTGGTCCTAGTGACAAGACTTTGTCCTAGTGACAGGAACTCAGATCTAATGACAGGAACCTGGTCCTAGTGATAGGCCCTTGGTCATGGTGACAGGTCCCTGGTCCTAGTGAAAGGCCCCTGGTCATAGTGACAGGCCCTTGGTGCTGGTGACAGGAACGTGGTCCTAGGGACAGGACCTGACCCTGCTCACAGGCTCCTTGCCCAGGTTGCTGTCACCTCACTGGCACCCCAATTTCCAGTCCTTCTGTTGGTGTCTCTGCTCTGATGCTGCCATGGCAGCTGTCCCTCTGCCTGTGATGTGTTGGATCACATTTCTACAGGTTTTGTTTCAGGCAGGCGAGTGGCCAGGAAGGTCCAGGGAGATTCATTTTGGGCTGTGGGTTCCATGGGGCCTATTCTGAGCAGGGAAGGCCCGTGAGCTGGTGGGCAAGGCCAGTTCAGGTGTCTGAACCCAGTGGGGACGAGGGCAGCAGTGTCCAGGCCTGTGGCACTGCGGGAGGGCACTTGCTCCCCCACAGCGTGACATCGCTTACCTGTGCGTTTGCACCTGTGCTCCCGCCAGAAGGCAATCCTCACGAGGGCAGGACTTGCACCTGCGCTCGGTCCTCACTCCTCACTTTGCCCTGAAGGGCGATCTCTGAGCGGGCTCAGGCATCCTGCGTGATTGCCCAGGGCCGGCTCGAGAGCCAGACTCAGCCACATTGACCAATGAGGACTCAGCTGCACTCCAATCAGACTCAACTGCGTTGGCCAATCAGGCCTCAGCTGCACTGACTAATCAGACCTCAGCCGCACTGACCAATCAAGACACAGGCACACTGACAAATCAGGACTCTGCCGCACTGACCAATCACGATACAGCTGCACCGACCAAACAGGACCCAGCTGCACTGACCAGTCAGGACTTAGTCGCAACGGCCAGATACAGCCGCATTTACCAATCAGGATGCAGTCTCACTGACCAATCGTAGTCAGCTGCACTGACCAATCAGGACTCAGCCTCACTGACGAATCAGACTCAGACGCACTAACCAGACTCAGCCGCATTGACCAATCAGGACTAGGCTGCACTGACCAATCAGGACTCCACCCCACAGACCAATCAGGACACAGGCTCATGGACCAATCGTGCTTCAGCCTCACTGACCAATCATGATTCAGCCTCACTGACCAATGAGCACTCAGACCAACTGACTATTCAGACTCAGCGACACTGATGAATCAGACTAAGCCGCACTGACCAATGAGGACTCAGCCTCAATGACCAATCAGGACTAAGCCTCAGTGACCAACCAAGACACCGTCGCACTGACCCAACAGGACTCAGCTGCACTGACCAAACAGAATTCAGTCACACAGACCAATCAGGACTCAACTGCACTGACGAATCAGAACTCAGCTGTATAGACCAATCAGGACTCAGCTGTACTGACCAATCAGAACTCAGCCTTACTGACCAATCAGGACTCACCTGCAATGAACAATCAGAACTCAGCCTCACTGACCAATCAGGACACAACTACACTGACAAATAAGGACTCAGCTGCACTGACCAATCAGAATTCAGCCACATTGACCAATCAGGACTCAGCTGCACTGACCAATCAGAACGCAGCTGCACTGACCAATCACACTCAACCGTATTGACCAATCAGGATGCAGCAGCACTGACCAATCAGAACTCAGCCTTACTGACCAATCAGGACTCACCTACACTGACCAATCAGAACTCAGCCTCACTGCCCAATCAGGACACAACAGCACTCACCAATCAGAATTCAGTCACACTGACCAATCAGGACACAACTGCACGGACCAATAAGGACTCAGCTGCACTGACCAATCAGAACTCAGCAGCACTGACCAATCAGACTCAACCATATTGACCAGTCAGGACGCAGCAGCACTGACCAATCAGAACTCAGCCTTACTGACCAATCAGGACTCACCTGCACTGACCAATAAGAACTCAGCCTCACTGACCAATCAGGACACAACTGCACTGACCAATCAGGATTCAGCTGCACTGACCAATCAGAATTCAGTGGCACTGACCAATCAGGACACAACTGCACTGACCAATCAGGACTCCGCTGCACTGGCCAATCAAGACTCACCTGCAGTGACCAATCAGAACTCAGCCGCACTGACTAATCAGGACGCAACTGCACTGACCAATCAGGACTCAGCTACACTGTCCAGGTGCTCTGTCCAGCCCTCGCTCCCATCTGCCCGGACCCCCATCATGGTGTGGAGGGCGCCCCCCTGCCCCCCGGGAGGGGAAGGGACCCGCAGTGCCGCCGGCCAGGGTGGCCTCTGCGCACCTGGCTGAGGCATCAGCACCCAGGCGGGCCCTGGGGAGGCCTCGGGAGGGGCCTGCCACACCATGACCTTCGTTCCTATGTCACTGAGGCCGCACAGGAAAGGAGAAGACACATGACGCCAGAGGTGACCAGGCGAGTCATCCTTCCAATGTCACAGAGTACATGATGGGGACTCCTGGGACTGCAGGACACGGTCTGCCATAAGTGTCCAGGGTGACAGGGTCAGACAATCGGGGGAAGGCATCTTATTTCCAAACTCCTTTTACTTGGGGGACCAGAGAGCAGGCTGTCAACACCCCGATACATTCTTAAGACTGTGTCACCCCCACCAGGAGGCTGCCAGGGCCTTCAGAAGGGGTGGCAGGTACTTCAGGCGCGGGGAGGCGGCGTGGGTGCCCGTGCTCATGGCCCATTTGCTATTTTAAAAACTACCCGCGAGAGGAGCCCCCACAGCAGAGCTGCACCCCTCCCACCCCTCTCCTGCAGAGAGACTCGCCCAGGGCCCACGGGGGTCCGCAGGTGAGCCAGGGGCCGGGTCTGCCAGTCACCCCGCGCTCTCCTTGCAGAAACTGCTGCGGGACCCTGGTCCCCCTTCCCTGGGTGGGCTCTGGGTCTGGAAACCAGCTTGGGTTAGAACTGGGCGGGAAAAAGTCATTTTCCACTTGCCCCCACCAAGGCCACCTCGGGCAGAAGAGCGGTGACGTCCTTTTGTTCTCAGATGTGGGCCCCAGGGTGCCCTCACTCTCCCCAGCTCTGCACCACCTTTTCTTCCTTGTCTACGGCGGTACCACCCTGATTGCGCCCGGTCTTGGCTGAGCTCGGACGCTAAGCAGGGTCAGGCCTGGTTAGTACATGGTGACCCCACCAACCCCGGCCTTCTGTAAAGCCTGCAGTTGCCCCGCCCTGTGGGCGGAAGTCCTGTGCCAACCCCACATCCACAGCCCTCGCTGCGCTCCCTGACTACACCTGGACAGACCCAGGGCCGGTCCTGGGGCAGGACCCCAGGCACAGGCTCTCTGAATCATCTCTGGGTGTCTGGAATAGGTTCTCTGCTCCGACCTGCAGGGCATTCACACCCTGCTTCCCGAGGTCCTGGGTGCTCCTTGCCCACAGGACTGGCAAATAGTGGCAAAATACTGAAATTGTCACCTACAGGGACATGTGTAGTCAAGTGTGGGAGGCGAGTAAGTAGCTGCTCCTAAGCGTGTTGCAGAACTTGGGGGGAAAAGGGGAAAGCCCCCAGTTTAGCACCAAAGGTCCCGGGCAAACTGGGACAGTTGCCATACCAGATGGAGACACTGCTCCCAGACCAGGGAAGCAGGCTGGGAGCGCCCGAGTCCCAGCCCCTGTTGGTCCGCTGCACAGAGGTGCAAAGTCTCCGGGCCCCAAGCAGCCCGGGGAAGGAAATCCCTGCACCTCCTCTGCAGCCAGGCCTCTGGCCCAGGGGGTGTGACCCTCAGTTCTCTTAGGCAAGGGACCTCCAGCCAGCCTGTGGCAGGGATCAGGCCAAAGCTCTGCCCACCCCGCTGCCCGCAAGGACTTATTTGGCCTCTGTCGCCTCACCGAACGCTGCACATGGAGCAGCCTCTGCCAACCAGGGAGGGCTGCATGTTCCCGGGAGGGGAGGGCACTGTCCCAGGCCGGTGCCTGCCTCCCCACCTGAAGGACCGCAGGGCCAGCACGGATCCCATCCCCAGGGTACAGGGGTACCAACCTGGCCCTGACTCCAGCCCTGCAACGGGCACACACGTGGGCATTTAAGGCTGCCCTGGCTCTTGTCCCCAGCAGCGACAGAAGCTGTGATCGAAGCTCTCGCCAGACCCGTCCAAGGCACCCAAAGCCCGGGCTCAGTCTCAAGCTCTGGGTGGACTTGGCTGACCCTGAGCAGGCTGAGCCCCCGTCACTAGGAAATTTACCTAAAATCAGGAACTTGCTCACCACTTTGAGTCCCCTCGACGTTGGCTAAACTAATAGTAATTGCATTTAAAAACGTGTCTGCCTTTACTCTTACCTGAGACTTTGGCATTCAAAGCGTCTGTCAGTTCAGTCGTCAAGAGTAGTTCCTGCTGTGTCACATTTAGGTGGGTCTAACCCGACCTTCAGGCCAGACGAGGGTCAGGCGAGGGCTGGGTGAGGGCTCAGGCCCAGCTCTGGTTTGTGCTGTCCAGGGTTTGAGTCCCAGGCCCGCTTTGGCCTTTTCACTGGTTTGTGTGTCTCAGTTTCCCCACGAGGACGACCAGAATAGCTAGTGCGTGTTAGCGCTGTCCCCGCGGACCACGAGCACGCGCTGCACGATCTGTTTCCGCCAGCCACGTTCAGCGACTCATGACAACGACCGTCACGATGCTGCCCGCGGGGAGTGTAAGGCCTGGCCCGCCCGGGACCGCGGGGTGCCCCGGCCCCGACGCCACTCCTCTCCCCTGTCCGCCCCGGCCCCGCCCCTCCCGTCCGCGCCCACCCCCCAGCCCCGCGCCGCAGCTCGGCTCGTCCCCCCGCGGCCACACGGGGGCGCAGCCGGACAGCGGGCGAGGGCGGGGAGGGGCGGGAGGACCGGGACGGGGAGAGGACGGAGCGGGGCGGGGAACGGGGCGCCGGGGAGGCGGGGGTCTGGCGTGTGGCGGGGCAGGTGGGGGGGGGACGGGCAGGTGGAGGATGGGGCGGGAGGCGGGCCCAGGAGGTCGGGCCTCGGGCGAAACATGGGGAGAAGGCCTGAGGGGTCACCGGGAGCGGAGCCTTCAGCCCCGCGGCATTTCCCTGCCAGGGCTGGGGGTGCGCTGGGCCCCACGGCCCCCTGGAAGGGGTGCGGGCTCTCGGGAGCTCCTGCCAAGGCTGCCCCGCCCGGGGCCCCGGGCAGAGGGTCCCAGAGCCGGGCGTGCAGCTGGGGGCGCCGGGCCCACCTGGCAAAGCCCAGGCAGCGCCGGAAAGTGGGAGGCGGGGCCTTTCCCTCCTCCGCGTTTAAGGCTTCAGGTGGCCCTGTGGCCTGGCGGGCCGTGGAAGGCGGAGGAGGTGGGTGTGGTGGGCCCTGCCGGGCACCAGGTGCTCCTGCCAGGCCCGGCGCGCGCCAGGCCCCACCCCAGCGCCTGGCCGGGTGCAGACGGGTGCGCTGCTGTCTGCCCAGCCCCCACCCCGCTAGGTCCGTGGCTCAGGGCAGATTCCCAAACCTACCCCAGGATGAGGGCAGCTGCTGCCACACTGCACTGGCTGGTGAGAGGGCGGGGACGTAGGCTCCTTCCTGGGGACCGTCTCCAGCCTGTCTGCCCAGTGCACGCCCGGTGAGGGATGCAACCCGGCGTCTCCCCCAGTGCCCCGTAAGCAGGGTGGGCCCCGTCGGGCTGGCACGGCGTCTCCATCTGAGCCAACCCCGCAACGGCAGGAGCAGCCCCCTCCCCGCTATGACTCAGCACACACACCTGTGCGGTTCAGGCCAGCCCAACAGGTAGAATCTTCTCTTCTCTCCACAAAGGATGAAGGTTTCCCTCGGCAGAGCGAGGCTTCCCAAGGCCCTCAGCAGACCTCATGGTCACCCACATCTCGGACCCGCGGTCTGAGCCTTGGGGCAGGCCCTGCCCCGGGAGAGAAGGGACAGGATGGCAGGACACGGCTGTGGCTCTAGTCAGGTCCCTGCCTGGCTGGGACAGTATGTTTCCCCAGCTGCACTGACCAGTCAGAACTCAGCCGCACTGACCAGTCAGGACGCAACGCCACGGACCAATCAGGACTCAGCTCCACTGACCAATCAGGACTCAGCTGTATCGACCAACCAGGACTCAGCTGCACTGACCAATCAGAACTCAGCCGCACGGACCAATCAGACTCAACCGTATTGACCAATCACGACGCAACAGCACTGACCAATCAGAGCTCAGCCTTACCGACCATTCAGGACTCAGCCTCACTGACCAATCAGGACAAAACTGCACTGACCAATCGGGATTCAGCTGCATTGACCAATCAGGACTCACCTGCACGGACCAATCACCACTCAGCTGTATAGACCAATCAGGACTCAGCTGTACTGACCAATCAGAACTCAGCCTTACTGACCAATCAGGACTCACCTGCACTGACCAATCAGAACTCAGCCTCACTGACCAATCAGGACTCACCTGCACTGACCAATCAGAACTCAGCCTCACTGACCAATCAGAATTCAGCCACATTGACCAATCAGGACTCAGCTGCACTGACCAATAAGAACTCAGCTGTATTGACCAATCAGGACTCAGCTGCACTGACCAATCCAGACACAACTGCAATGACCAATCAGGACTCAGCTGCGCTGACCAATCAGGACAAACTGCTCTGACCAATCAGGACGCAGCTGTATTCACCAATCAGGACTCGGCTGCACTGACCAATCAGAACTCGGCTCTATTGACCAATGAGGACTCAGCTGCACTGACCAATCAGAACTCAGCCGCACTGAGCAATCAGGACACGGCAGCACTGACCAATTAGAATTCAGCCACACTGACCAGTCAGGGCACAACTGCACTGACCTATCAGGACTCAGCTGCACTGTCCAGGTGCTCTGTCCAGCCCTGGCTCCCTTCTGCCTGGACCCCCATCGTGGTGTGGAGGTCGCCCCCCTGCCACCCGGGATGGGAAGGGACCCGCAGTGCCGCCGGCCAGGGTGGCCTCTGCGCACCTGGCTGAGGCATCAGCACCCAGGCGGGGTCTGGGGAGGCCTCGGGAGGGTCCTGCCAAACCCTGACCTTCGTTCCTATGTCACCGAGGCTGCACAGGAAAGGAGCAGACACATGACGCCAGAGGTGAACAGGCGAGTCATCCTTCCAATGTCACAGAGCACACGATGGGGACTCCTGGGACTGCAGGACACGGTCTGCCATAAGTGTCCAGGGTGACAGGGTCAGACAGTCGGGGGAAGGCATCTTATTTCCAAACTCCTTTTATTTGGGGGACCAGAGAGCAGGCTGTCAACACCCCGATACATTATTAAGACTGTGTCACCCCCACCAGGAGGCTGCCAGGGCCTTCAGAAGGGGTGGCAGGTCCTTCAGGCGTGGGGAGGCGGCGTGGGTGCCCGTGCTCATGGCCCATTTGCTATTTTAAAAACTACCCGTGAGAGGAGCCCCCACAGCAGAGCTGCACCCCTCCCACCGCTCTCCTGCAGAGAGACTCGCCCGTGCCCACGGGGGTCCGCAGGTGAGCCAGGGGCCGGGTCTGCCAGTCACCTCGCGCTCTCCATGCAGGAACTGCTGCGGGACCCTGGTTCCCCTTCCCTGGGTGGGCTCTGGGTCTGGAAACCAGCTTGGGTTAGAACTGGGCGCGAAAAGGTCATTTTCCACTTGCCCCCACCAAGGCCACCTCGGGCACAAGAGCGGTGACGTCCTTTTGTTCTCAGATGTGGGCCTCAGGGTGCCCTCACTCTCCCCAGCTCTGCACCACCTTTTCTTCCTTGTCTACGGCGGTACCACCCTGAAGGCGCCCGGTCTTGGCTCATCTCGGACGCTAAGCAGGGTCAGGCCTGGTTAGCACTTGGTGACCCCACCAACCCCAGGCTTCTGTAAAGGCTGTAGTTGCCCCGCCCTATGGGGGAAGTCCTGTGCCAACCCCACATCCACAGCCCTCGCTGCGCTCCCTGACTGCACCTGGACAGACCCGGGGCCGGTCCTGGGGCAGGACCCCAGGCACAGGCTCTCTGAATCATCTCTGGGTGTCTGGAATAGGTTCTCTGCTCCGACCTGCAGGGCATTCACACCCTGCTTCCCGAGGTCCTGGGTGCTCCTTGCCCACAGGACTGGCAAATAGTGGCAAAATACTGAAATTGTCACCTACAGGTACATCTGTAGTCAAGTGTGGGAGGCGAGTAAGTAGCTGCTTCTAAGCGTGTTGCAGAACTTGGGGGAAAAGGGGAAAGCCCCCAGTTTAGCACCAAAGGTCCCGGGCAAACTGGGACAGTTGCCATACCAGATGGAGACACTGCTCCGAGACCAGGCAAGCAGGCTGGGAGCGCCCGAGTCCCAGCCCCTGTGGGTCTCCTGCACAGAGGTGCAAAGTCTCCGGGCGCCAAGCAGCCCGGGGAAGGAAATCCCTGCACCTCCTCTGCAGCCAGGCCTCTGGCCCAGGGGGTGTGACCCTCAGTTCTCTTAGGCAAGGGACCTCCAGCCAGCCTGTGGCAGGGATCAGGCCAAAGCTCTGCCCACCCCGCTGCCCGCAAGGACTTATTTGGCCTCTGTCGCCTCACCGAACGCTGCACATGGAGCAGCCTCTGCCAACCAGGGAGGGCTGCATGTTCCCGGGAGGGGAGGGCACTGTCCCAGGCCGGTGCCTGCCTCCCCACCTGAAGGACCGCAGGGCCAGCACGGATCCCATCCCCAGGGTACAGGGGTACCAACCTGGCCCTGACTCCAGCCCTGCAACGGGCACACACGTGGGCATTTAGGGCTGCCCTGGCTCTTGTCCCCAGCAGCGACAGAAGCTGTGATCGAAGCTCTCGCCAGACCCGTCCAAGGCACCCAAAGCCCGGGCTCAGTCTCAAGCTCTGGGTGGACTTGGCTGACCCTGAGCAGGCTGAGCCCCCGTCACTAGGAAATTTACCTAAAATCAGGAACTTGCTCACCACTTTGAGTCCCCTCGACGTTGGCTAAACTAATAGTAATTGCATTTAAAAACGTGTCTGCCTTTACTCTTACCTGAGACTTTGGCATTCAAAGCGTCTGTCAGTTCAGTCGTCAAGAGTAGTTCCTGCTGTGTCACATTTAGGTGGGTCTAACCCGACCTTCAGGCCAGACGAGGGTCAGGCGAGGGCTGGGTGAGGGCTCAGGCCCAGCTCTGGTTTGTGCTGTCCAGGGTTTGAGTCCCAGGCCCGCTTTGGCCTTTTCACTGGTTTGTGTGTCTCAGTTTCCCCACGAGGACGACCAGAATAGCTAGTGCGTGTTAGCGCTGTCCCCGCGGACCACGAGCACGCGCTGCACGATCTGTTTCCGCCAGCCACGTTCAGCGACTCATGACAACGACCGTCACGATGCTGCCCGCGGGGAGTGTAAGGCCTGGCCCGCCCGGGACCGCGGGGTGCCCCGGCCCCGACGCCACTCCTCTCCCCTGTCCGCCCCGGCCCCGCCCCTCCCGTCCGCGCCCACCCCCCAGCCCCGCGCCGCGGCTCGGCTCGTCCCCCCGCGGCCACACGGGGGCGCAGCCGGACAGCGGGCGAGGGCGGGGAGGGGCGGGAGGACCGGGACGGGGAGAGGACGGAGCGGGGCGGGGAACGGGGCGCCGGGGAGGCGGGGGTCTGGCGTGTGGCGGGGCAGGTGGGGGGGGGACGGGCAGGTGGAGGATGGGGCGGGAGGCGGGCCCAGGAGGTCGGGCCTCGGGCGAAACATGGGGAGAAGGCCTGAGGGGTCACCGGGAGCGGAGCCTTCAGCCCCGCGGCATTTCCCTGCCAGGGCTGGGGGTGCGCTGGGCCCCACGGCCCCCTGGAAGGGGTGCGGGCTCTCGGGAGCTCCTGCCAAGGCTGCCCCGCCCGGGGCCCCGGGCAGAGGGTCCCAGAGCCGGGCGTGCAGCTGGGGGCGCCGGGCCCACCTGGCAAAGCCCAGGCAGCGCCGGAAAGTGGGAGGCGGGGCCTTTCCCTCCTCCGCGTTTAAGGCTTCAGGTGGCCCTGTGGCCTGGCGGGCCGTGGAAGGCGGAGGAGGTGGGTGTGGTGGGCCCTGCCGGGCACCAGGTGCTCCTGCCAGGCCCGGCGCGCGCCAGGCCCCACCCCAGCGCCTGGCCGGGTGCAGACGGGTGCGCTGCTGTCTGCCCAGCCCCCACCCCGCTAGGTCCGTGGCTCAGAGCAGATTCCCAAACCTACCCCAGGATGAGGGCAGCTGCTGCCACACTGCACTGGCTGGTGAGAGGGCGGGGACGTAGGCTCCTTCCTGGGGACCGTCTCCAGCCTGTCTGCCCAGTGCACGCCCGGTGAGGGATGCAACCCGGCGTCTCCCCCAGTGCCCCGTAAGCAGGGTGGGCCCCGTCGGGCTGGCACGGCGTCTCCATCTGAGCCAACCCCGCAACGGCAGGAGCAGCCCCCTCCCCGCTATGACTCAGCACACACACCTGTGCGGTTCAGGCCAGCCCAACAGGTAGAATCTTCTCTTCTCTCCACAAAGGATGAAGGTTTCCCTCGGCAGAGTGAGGCTTCCCAAGGCCCTCAGCAGACCTCATGGTCACCCACATCTCGGACCCGCGGTCTGAGCCTTGGGGCAGGCCCTGCCCCGGGAGAGAAGGGACAGGATGGCAGGACACGGCTGTGGCTCTAGTCAGGTCCCTGCCTGGCTGGGACAGTATGTTTCCCCAGCTGCACTGACCAGTCAGAACTCAGCCGCACTGACCAGTCAGGACGCAACGCCACGGACCAATCAGGACTCAGCTCCACTGACCAATCAGGACTCAGCTGTATCGACCAACCAGGACTCAGCTGCACTGACCAATCAGAACTCAGCCGCACGGACCAATCAGACTCAACCGTATTGACCAATCAGGACGCAACAGCACTGACCAATCAGAGCTCAGCCTTACCGACCAATCAGGACTCAGCCTCACTGACCAATCAGGACAAAACTGCACTGACCAATCGGGATTCAGCTGCATTGACCAATCAGGACTCCCCTGCACGGACTAATCACCACTCAGCTGTATAGACCAATCAGGACTCAGCTGTACTGACCAATCAGAACTCAGCCTTACTGACCAATCAGGACTCACCTGCACTGACCAATCAGAACTCAGCCTCACTGACCAATCAGGACTCACCTGCACTGACCAATCAGAACTCAGCCTCACTGACCAATCAGAATTCAGCCACATTGACCAATCAGGACTCAGCTGCACTGACCAATAAGAACTCAGCTGTATTGACCAATCAGGACTCAGCTGCACTGACCAATCCAGACACAACTGCAATGACCAATCAGGACTCAGCTGCGCTGACCAATCAGGACAAACTGCTCTGACCAATCAGGACGCAGCTGTATTCACCAATCAGGACTCGGCTGCACTGACCAATCAGAACTCGGCTCTATTGACCAATGAGGACTCAGCTGCACTGACCAATCAGAACTCAGCCGCACTGAGCAATCAGGACACGGCAGCACTGACCAATTAGAATTCAGCCACACTGACCAGTCAGGGCACAACTGCACTGACCTATCAGGACTCAGCTGCACTGTCCAGGTGCTCTGTCCAGCCCTGGCTCCCTTCTGCCTGGACCCCCATCGTGGTGTGGAGGTCGCCCCCCTGCCACCCGGGATGGGAAGGGACCCGCAGTGCCGCCGGCCAGGGTGGCCTCTGCGCACCTGGCTGAGGCATCAGCACCCAGGCGGGGTCTGGGGAGGCCTCGGGAGGGTCCTGCCAAACCCTGACCTTCGTTCCTATGTCACCGAGGCTGCACAGGAAAGGAGCAGACACATGACGCCAGAGGTGAACAGGCGAGTCATCCTTCCAATGTCACAGAGCACACGATGGGGACTCCTGGGACTGCAGGACACGGTCTGCCATAAGTGTCCAGGGTGACAGGGTCAGACAGTCGGGGGAAGGCATCTTATTTCCAAACTCCTTTTATTTGGGGGACCAGAGAGCAGGCTGTCAACACCCCGATACATTATTAAGAATGTGTCACCCCCACCAGGAGGCTGCCAGGGCCTTCAGAAGGGGTGGCAGGTCCTTCAGGCGTGGGGAGGCGGCGTGGGTGCCCGTGCTCATGGCCCATTTGCTATTTTAAAAACTACCCGTGAGAGGAGCCCCCACAGCAGAGCTGCACCCCTCCCACCGCTCTCCTGCAGAGAGACTCGCCCGTGCCCACGGGGGTCCGCAGGTGAGCCAGGGGCCGGGTCTGCCAGTCACCTCGCGCTCTCCATGCAGGAACTGCTGCGGGACCCTGGTTCCCCTTCCCTGGGTGGGCTCTGGGTCTGGAAACCAGCTTGGGTTAGAACTGGGCGCGAAAAGGTCATTTTCCACTTGCCCCCACCAAGGCCACCTCGGGCAGAAGAGCGGTGACGTCCTTTTGTTCTCAGATGTGGGCCTCAGGGTGCCCTCACTCTCCCCAGCTCTGCACCACCTTTTCTTCCTTGTCTACGGCGGTACCACCCTGAAGGCGCCCGGTCTTGGCTCATCTCGGACGCTAAGCAGGGTCAGGCCTGGTTAGCACTTGGTGACCCCACCAACCCCAGGCTTCTGTAAAGGCTGTAGTTGCCCCGCCCTATGGGGGAAGTCCTGTGCCAACCCCACATCCACAGCCCTCGCTGTGCTCCCTGACTGCACCTGGACAGACCCGGGGCCGGTCCTGGGGCAGGACCCCAGGCACAGGCTCTCTGAATCATCTCTGGGTGTCTGGAATAGGTTCTCTGCTCCGACCTGCAGGGCATTCACACCCTGCTTCCCGAGGTCCTGGGTGCTCCTTGCCCACAGGACTGGCAAATAGTGGCAAAATACTGAAATTGTCACCTACAGGTACATCTGTAGTCAAGTGTGGGAGGCGAGTAAGTAGCTGCTTCTAAGCGTGTTGCAGAACTTGGGGGAAAAGGGGAAAGCCCCCAGTTTAGCACCAAAGGTCCCGGGCAAACTGGGACAGTTGCCATACCAGATGGAGACACTGCTCCGAGACCAGGCAAGCAGGCTGGGAGCGCCCGAGTCCCAGCCCCTGTGGGTCTCCTGCACAGAGGTGCAAAGTCTCCGGGCCCCAAGCAGCCCGGGGAAGGAAATCCCTGCACCTCCTCTGCAGCCAGGCCTCTGGCCCAGGGGGTGTGACCCTCAGTTCTCTTAGGCAAGGGACCTCCAGCCAGCCTGTGGCAGGGATCAGGCCAAAGCTCTGCCCACCCCGCTGCCCGCAAGGACTTATTTGGCCTCTGTCGCCTCACCGAACGCTGCACATGGAGCAGCCTCTGCCAACCAGGGAGGGCTGCATGTTCCCGGGAGGGGAGGGCACTGTCCCAGGCCGGTGCCTGCCTCCCCACCTGAAGGACCGCAGGGCCAGCACGGATCCCATCCCCAGGGTACAGGGGTACCAACCTGGCCCTGACTCCAGCCCTGCAACGGGCACACACGTGGGCATTTAGGGCTGCCCTGGCTCTTGTCCCCAGCAGCGACAGAAGCTGTGATCGAAGCTCTCGCCAGACCCATCCAAGGCACCCAAAGCCCGGGCTCAGTCTCAAGCTCTGGGTGGACTTGGCTGACCCTGAGCAGGCTGAGCCCCCGTCACTAGGAAATTTACCTAAAATCAGGAACTTGCTCACCACTTTGAGTCCCCTCGACGTTGGCTAAACTAATAGTAATTGCATTTAAAAACGTGTCTGCCTTTACTCTTACCTGAGACTTTGGCATTCAAAGCGTCTGTCAGTTCAGTCGTCAAGAGTAGTTCCTGCTGTGTCACATTTAGGTGGGTCACCCGACATTCAGGCCAGACGAGGGTCAGGCGAGGGCTGGGTGAGGGCTCAGGCCCAGCTCTGGTTTGTGCTGTCCAGGGTTTGAGTCCCAGGCCCGCTTTGGCCTTTTCACTGGTTTGTGTGTCTCAGTTTCCCCACGAGGACGACCAGAATAGCTAGTGCGTGTTAGCGCTGTCCCCGCGGACCACGAGCACGCGCTGCACGATCTGTTTCCGCCAGCCACGTTCAGCGACTCATGACAACGACCGTCACGATGCTGCCCGTGGGGAGTGTCAGGCTTGGCCCGCCCGGGACCGCGGGGTGCCCCGGCCCCGACACCACTCCTCTCCCCTGTCCGCCCCGGCCCCGCCCCTCCCGTCCGCGCCCACCCCCCAGCCCCGCGCCGCGGCTCGGCTCGTCCCCCCGCGGCCACACGTGGTCGCAGCCGGACAGCGGGCGAGGGCGGGGCGGGGCGGGAGGACCGGGACGGGGAGAGGACGGAGAGGGGCGGGGAACGGGGCGCCGGGGAGGCGGGGGTCTGGCGTGTGGCGGGGCAGGTGGGGGGGGACGGGCAGGTGGAGGATGGGGCGGGAGGCCGGCCCAGGAGGTCGGGCCTCGGGCGAAACATGGGGAGAAGGCCTGAGGGGTCACCGGGAGTGGAGCCTTCAGCCCCGCGGCATTTCCCTGCCAGGGCTGGGGGTGCGCTGGGCCCCACGGCCCCCTGGAAGGCGTGCGGGCTCTCGGGAGCTCCTGCCAAGGCTGCCCCGCCCGGGGCCCCGGGCAGAGGGTCCCAGAGCCGGGCGTGCAGCTGGGGGCGCCGGGCCCACCTGGCAAAGCCCAGGCAGCGCCGGAAAGTGGGAGGCGGGGCCTTTCCCTCCTCCGCGTTTAAGGCTTCAGGTGGCCCTGTGGCCTGGCGGGCCGTGGAAGGCGGAGGAGGTGGGTGTGGTGGGCCCTGCCGGGCACCAGGTGCTCCTGCCAGGCCCGGCGCGCGCCAGGCCCCACCCCAGCGCCTGGCCGGGTGCAGACGGGTGCGCTGCTGTCTGCCCAGCCCCCACCCCGCTAGGTCCGTGGCTCAGGGCAGATTCCCAAACCTACCCCAGGATGAGGGCAGCTGCTGCCACACTGCACTGGCTGGTGAGAGGGCGGGGACGTAGGCTCCTTCCTGGGGACCGTCTCCAGCCTGTCTGCCCAGTGCACGCCCGGTGAGGGATGCAACCCGGCGTCTCCCCCAGTGCCCCGTAAGCAGGGTGGGCCCCGTCGGGCTGGCACGGCGTCTCCATCTGAGCCAACCCCGCAACGGCAGGAGCAGCCCCCTCCCCGCTATGACTCAGCACACACACCTGTGCGGTTCAGGCCAGCCCAACAGGTAGAATCTTCTCTTCTCTCCACAAAGGATGAAGGTTTCCCTCGGCAGAGCGAGGCTTCCCAAGGCCCTCAGCAGACCTCATGGTCACCCACATCTCAGACCCGCGGTCTGAGCCTTGGGGCAGGCCCTGCCCCGGGAGAGAAGGGACAGGATGGCAGGACACGGCTGTGGCTCTAGTCAGGTCCCTGCCTGGCTGGGACAGTATGTTTCCCCAGCTGCACTGACCAGTCAGAACTCAGCCGCACTGACCAGTCAGGACGCAACGCCACGGACCAATCAGGACTCAGCTCCACTGACCAATCAGGACTCAGCTGTATCGACCAACCAGGACTCAGCTGCACTGACCAATCAGAACTCAGCCGCACGGACCAATCAGACTCAACCGTATTGACCAATCACGACGCAACAGCACTGACCAATCAGAGCTCAGCCTTACCGACCATTCAGGACTCAGCCTCACTGACCAATCAGGACAAAACTGCACTGACCAATCGGGATTCAGCTGCATTGACCAATCAGGACTCACCTGCACTGACCAATCACCACTCAGCTGTATAGACCAATCAGGACTCAGCTGTACTGACCAATCAGAACTCAGCCTTACTGACCAATCAGGACTCACCTGCACTGACCAATCAGAACTCAGCCTCACTGACCAATCAGGACTCACCTGCACTGACCAATCAGAACTCAGCCTCACTGACCAATCAGAATTCAGCCACATTGACCAATCAGGACTCAGCTGCACTGACCAATAAGAACTCAGCTGTATTGACCAATCAGGACTCAGCTGCACTGACCAATCCAGACACAACTGCAATGACCAATCAGGACTCAGCTGCGCTGACCAATCAGGACAAACTGCTCTGACCAATCAGGACGCAGCTGTATTCACCAATCAGGACTCGGCTGCACTGACCAATCAGAACTCGGCTCTATTGACCAATGAGGACTCAGCTGCACTGACCAATCAGAACTCAGCCGCACTGAGCAATCAGGACACGGCAGCACTGACCAATTAGAATTCAGCCACACTGACCAGTCAGGGCACAACTGCACTGACCTATCAGGACTCAGCTGCACTGTCCAGGTGCTCTGTCCAGCCCTGGCTCCCTTCTGCCTGGACCCCCATCGTGGTGTGGAGGTCGCCCCCCTGCCACCCGGGATGGGAAGGGACCCGCAGTGCCGCCGGCCAGGGTGGCCTCTGCGCACCTGGCTGAGGCATCAGCACCCAGGCGGGGTCTGGGGAGGCCTCGGGAGGGTCCTGCCAAACCCTGACCTTCGTTCCTATGTCACCGAGGCTGCACAGGAAAGGAGCAGACACATGACGCCAGAGGTGAACAGGCGAGTCATCCTTCCAATGTCACAGAGCACACGATGGGGACTCCTGGGACTGCAGGACACGGTCTGCCATAAGTGTCCAGGGTGACAGGGTCAGACAGTCGGGGGAAGGCATCTTATTTCCAAACTCCTTTTATTTGGGGGACCAGAGAGCAGGCTGTCAACACCCCGATACATTATTAAGAATGTGTCACCCCCACCAGGAGGCTGCCAGGGCCTTCAGAAGGGGTGGCAGGTCCTTCAGGCGTGGGGAGGCGGCGTGGGTGCCCGTGCTCATGGCCCATTTGCTATTTTAAAAACTACCCGTGAGAGGAGCCCCCACAGCAGAGCTGCACCCCTCCCACCGCTCTCCTGCAGAGAGACTCGCCCGTGCCCACGGGGGTCCGCAGGTGAGCCAGGGGCCGGGTCTGCCAGTCACCTCGCGCTCTCCATGCAGGAACTGCTGCGGGACCCTGGTTCCCCTTCCCTGGGTGGGCTCTGGGTCTGGAAACCAGCTTGGGTTAGAACTGGGCGCGAAAAGGTCATTTTCCACTTGCCCCCACCACGGCCACCTCGGGCAGAAGAGCGGTGACGTCCTTTTGTTCTCAGATGTGGGCCTCAGGGTGCCCTCACTCTCCCCAGCTCTGCACCACCTTTTCTTCCTTGTCTACGGCGGTACCACCCTGAAGGCGCCCGGTCTTGGCTCATCTCGGACGCTAAGCAGGGTCAGGCCTGGTTAGCACTTGGTGACCCCACCAACCCCAGGCTTCTGTAAAGGCTGTAGTTGCCCCGCCCTATGGGGGAAGTCCTGTGCCAACCCCACATCCACAGCCCTCGCTGCGCTCCCTGACTGCACCTGGACAGACCCGGGGCCGGTCCTGGGGCAGGACCCCAGGCACAGGCTCTCTGAATCATCTCTGGGTGTCTGGAATAGGTTCTCTGCTCCGACCTGCAGGGCATTCACACCCTGCTTCCCGAGGTCCTGGGTGCTCCTTGCCCACAGGACTGGCAAATAGTGGCAAAATACTGAAATTGTCACCTACAGGTACATCTGTAGTCAAGTGTGGGAGGCGAGTAAGTAGCTGCTTCTAAGCGTGTTGCAGAACTTGGGGGAAAAGGGGAAAGCCCCCAGTTTAGCACCAAAGGTCCCGGGCAAACTGGGACAGTTGCCATACCAGATGGAGACACTGCTCCGAGACCAGGCAAGCAGGCTGGGAGCGCCCGAGTCCCAGCTCCTGTGGGTCTCCTGCACAGAGGTGCAAAGTCTCCGGGCGCCAAGCAGCCCGGGGAAGGAAATCCCTGCACCTCCTCTGCAGCCAGGCCTCTGGCCCAGGGGGTGTGACCCTCAGTTCTCTTAGGCAAGGGACCTCCAGCCAGCCTGTGGCAGGGATCAGGCCAAAGCTCTGCCCACCCCGCTGCCCGCAAGGACTTATTTGGCCTCTGTCGCCTCACCGAACGCTGCACATGGAGCAGCCTCTGCCAACCAGGGAGGGCTGCATGTTCCCGGGAGGGGAGGGCACTGTCCCAGGCCGGTGCCTGCCTCCCCACCTGAAGGACCGCAGGGCCAGCACGGATCCCATCCCCAGGGTACAGGGGTACCAACCTGGCCCTGACTCCAGCCCTGCAACGGGCACACACGTGGGCATTTAGGGCTGCCCTGGCTCTTGTCCCCAGCAGCGACAGAAGCTGTGATCGAAGCTCTCGCCAGACCCATCCAAGGCACCCAAAGCCCGGGCTCAGTCTCAAGCTCTGGGTGGACTTGGCTGACCCTGAGCAGGCTGAGCCCCCGTCACTAGGAAATTTACCTAAAATCAGGAACTTGCTCACCACTTTGAGTCCCCTCGACGTTGGCTAAACTAATAGTAATTGCATTTAAAAACGTGTCTGCCTTTACTCTTACCTGAGACTTTGGCATTCAAAGCGTCTGTCAGTTCAGTCGTCAAGAGTAGTTCCTGCTGTGTCACATTTAGGTGGGTCACCCGACATTCAGGCCAGACGAGGGTCAGGCGAGGGCTGGGTGAGGGCTCAGGCCCAGCTCTGGTTTGTGCTGTCCAGGGTTTGAGTCCCAGGCCCGCTTTGGCCTTTTCACTGGTTTGTGTGTCTCAGTTTCCCCACGAGGACGACCAGAATAGCTAGTGCGTGTTAGCGCTGTCCCCGCGGACCACGAGCACGCGCTGCACGATCTGTTTCCGCCAGCCACGTTCAGCGACTCATGACAACGACCGTCACGATGCTGCCCGCGGGGAGTGTAAGGCCTGGCCCGCCCGGGACCGCGGGGTGCCCCGGCCCCGACGCCACTCCTCTCCCCTGTCCGCCCCGGCCCCGCCCCTCCCGTCCGCGCCCACCCCCCAGCCCCGCGCCGCGGCTCGGCTCGTCCCCCCGCGGCCACACGGGGGCGCAGCCGGACAGCGGGCGAGGGCGGGGAGGGGCGGGAGGACCGGGACGGGGAGAGGACGGAGCGGGGCGGGGAACGGGGCGCCGGGGAGGCGGGGGTCTGGCGTGTGGCGGGGCAGGTGGGGGGGGGACGGGCAGGTGGAGGATGGGGCGGGAGGCGGGCCCAGGAGGTCGGGCCTCGGGCGAAACATGGGGAGAAGGCCTGAGGGGTCACCGGGAGCGGAGCCTTCAGCCCCGCGGCATTTCCCTGCCAGGGCTGGGGGTGCGCTGGGCCCCACGGCCCCCTGGAAGGGGTGCGGGCTCTCGGGAGCTCCTGCCAAGGCTGCCCCGCCCAGGGCCCCGGGCAGAGGGTCCCAGAGCCGGGCGTGCAGCTGGGGGCGCCGGGCCCACCTGGCAAAGCCCAGGCAGCGCCGGAAAGTGGGAGGCGGGGCCTTTCCCTCCTCCGCGTTTAAGGCTTCAGGTGGCCCTGTGGCCTGGCGGGCCGTGGAAGGCGGAGGAGGTGGGTGAGGTGGGCCCTGCCGGGCACCAGGTGCTCCTGCCAGGCCCAGCGCGCGCCAGGCCCCACCCCAGCGCCTGGCTGGGTGCAGACGGGTGCGCTGCTGTCTGCCCAGCCCCCACCCCGCTAGGTCCGTGGCTCAGGGCAGATTCCCAAACCTACCCCAGGATGAGGGCAGCTGCTGCCACACTGCACTGGCTGGTGAGAGGGCGGGGACGTAGGCTCCTTCCTGGGGACCGTCTCCAGCCTGTCTGCCCAGTGCACGCCCGGTGAGGGATGCAACCCGGCGTCTCCCCCAGTGCCCCGTAAGCAGGGTGGGCCCCGTCGGGCTGGCACGGCGTCTCCATCTGAGCCAACCCCGCAACGGCAGGAGCAGCCCCCTCCCCGCTATGACTCAGCACACACACCTGTGCGGTTCAGGCCAGCCCAACAGGTAGAATCTTCTGTTCTCTCCACAAAGGATGAAGGTTTCCCTCGGCAGAGCGAGGCTTCCCAAGGCCCTCAGCAGACCTCAGGGTCACCCACATCTCGGACCCGCGGTCTGAGCCTTGGGGCAGGCCCTGCCCCGGGAGAGAAGGGACAGGATGGCAGGACACGGCTGTGGCTCTAGTCAGGTCCCTGCCTGGCTGGGACAGTATGTTTCCCCAGCTGCACTGACCAGTCAGAACTCAGCCGCACTGACCAGTCAGGACGCAACGCCACGGACCAATCAGGACTCAGCTCCACTGACCAATCAGGACTCAGCTGTATCGACCAACCAGGACTCAGCTGCACTGACCAATCAGAACTCAGCCGCACTGACCAATCAGACTCAACCGTTTTGACCAATCAGGACGCAACAGCACTGACCAATCAGAGCTCAGCCTTACCGACCAATCAGGACTGACCTGCACTGACCAATCAGAACTCAGCCTCACTGACCAATCAGGACACAACTGCACTGACCAATCAGGATTCAGCTGCATTGACCAATCAGGACTCACCTGCACTGACCAATCAGAACTCAGCTGTATAGAACAATCAGGACTCAGCTGCACTGACCAATCCAGACACAACTGCAATGACCAATCAGGACTCAGCTGCGCTGACCAATCAGGACAAACTGCTCTGACCAATCAGGACGCAGCTGTATTCACCTATCAGGATTCGGCCGCACTGAACAATCAGAACTCAGCCTTACTGACCAATCAGGACTCACCTGCACTGACCAATGAGAACTCAGCCTCACTGACCAATCAGGACACAACTGCACTGACCATTCAGGACTCAGCTGCACTGACCAATCAGAATTCAGCCACATTGACCAATCAGGACTCAGCTGCACTGACCAATAAGAACTCCGCTGTATTGACCAATCAGGACTCAGCTGCACTGACCAATCCAGACACAACTGCAATGACCAATCAGGACGCAGCTGCGCTGACCAATCAGGACAAACTGCTCTGAACAATCAGGACGCAGCTGTATTCACCAATCAGGATTCGGCTGCACTGACCAATCAGAACTCGGCTCTATTGACCAATGAGGACTCAGCTGCACTGACCAATCAGAACTCAGCCGCACTGAGCAATCAGGACATGGCAGCACTGACCAATCAGAATTCAGCCGCACTGACCAGTCAGGGCACAACTGCACTGACCTATCAGGACTCAGCTGCACTGTCCAGGTGCTCTGTCCAGCCCTGGCTCCCTTCTGCCTGGACCCCCATCGTGGAGTGGAGGTCGCCCCCCTGCCACCCGGGATGGGAAGGGACCCGCAGTGCCGCCGGCCAGGGTGGCCTCTGCGCACCTGGCTGAGGCATCAGCACCCAGGCGGGGTCTGGGGAGGCCTCGGGAGGGTCCTGCCATACCCTGACCTTCATTCCTATGTCACCGAGGCTGCACAGGAAAGGAGCAGACACATGACGCCAGAGGTGAACAGGCGAGTCATCCTTCCAATGTCACAGAGCACATGATGGGGACTCCTGGGTCTGCAGGACACGGTCTGCCATAAGTGTCCAGGGTGACAGGGTCAGACAGTCGGGGGAAGGCATCTTATTTCCAAACTCCTTTTCTTTGGGGGACCAGAGAGCAGGCTGTCAACACCCCGATACATTATTAAGAATGTGTCACCCCCACCAGGAGGCTGCCAGGGCCTTCAGAAGGGGTGGCACGTCCTTCAGGCGTGGGGAGGCGGCGTGGGTGCCCGTGCTCATGGCCCATTTGCTATTTTAAAAACTACCCGTGAGAGGAGCCCCCACAGCAGAGCTGCACCCCTCCCACCGCTCTCCTGCAGAGAGACTCGCCCAGGGCCCACGGGGGTCCGCAGGCGAGCCAGGGGCCGGGTCTGCCAGTCACCTCACGCTCTCCATGCAGGAACTGCTGCGGGACCCTGGTTCCCCTTCCCTGGGTGGCCTCTGGGTCTGGAAACCAGCTTGGGTTAGAACTGGGCGCGAAAAGGTCATTTTCCACTTGCCCCCACAAAGGCCACCTCGGGCAGAAGAGCGGTGACGTCCTTTTGTTCTCAGATGTGGGCTCCAGGGTGCCCTCACTCTCCCCAGCTCTGCACCACCTTTTCTTCCTTGTCTACGGCGGTACCACCCTGAAGGCGCCCGGTCTTGGCTCATCTCGGACGCTAAGCAGGGTCAGGCCTGGTTAGCACTTGGTGACCCCACCAACCCCAGGCTTCTGTAAAGGCTGTAGTTGCCCCGCCCTATGGGGGAAGTCCTGTGCCAACCCCACATCCACAGCCCTCGCTGCGCTCCCTGACTGCACCTGGACAGACCCGGGGCCGTCCTGGGGCAGGACCCCAGGCACAGGCTCTCTGAATCATCTCTGGGTGTCTGGAATAGGTTCTCTGCTCCGACCTGCAGGGCATTCACACCCTGCTTCCCGAGGTCCTGGGTGCTCCTTGACCACAGGACTGGCAAATAGTGGCAAAATACTGAAATTGTCACCTACAGGTACATCTGTAGTCAAGTGTGGGAGGCGAGTAAGTAGCTGCTTCTAAGCGTGTTGCAGAACTTGGGGGAAAAGGGGAAAGCCCCCAGTTTAGCACCAAAGGTCCCGGGCAAACTGGGACAGTTGCCATACCAGATGGAGACACTGCTCCGAGACCAGGCAAGCAGGCTGGGAGCGCCCGAGTCCCAGCCCCTGTGGGTCTCCTGCACAGAGGTGCAAAGTCTCCGGGCCCCAAGCAGCCCGGGGAAGGAAATCCCTGCACCTCCTCTGCAGCCAGGCCTCTGGCCCAGGGGGTGTGACCCTCAGTTCTCTTAGGCAAGGGACCTCCAGCCAGCCTGTGGCAGGGATCAGGCCAAAGCTCTGCCCACCCCGCTGCCCGCAAGGACTTATTTGGCCTCTGTCGCCTCACCGAACGCTGCACATGGAGCAGCCTCTGCCAACCAGGGAGGGCTGCATGTTCCCGGGAGGGGAGGGCACTGTCCCAGGCCGGTGCCTGCCTCCCCACCTGAAGGACCGCAGGGCCAGCACGGATCCCATCCCCAGGGTACAGGGGTACCAACCTGGCCCTGACTCCGGCCCTGCAACGGGCACACACGTGGGCATTTAGGGCTGCCCTGGCGCTTGTCCCCAGCAGCGACAGAAGCTGTGATCGAAGTTCTCGCCAGACCCGTCCAAGCCACCCAAAGCCCGGGCTCAGTCTCAAGCTCTGGGTGGACTTCGCTGACCCTGAGCAGGCGGAGCCCCCGTCACTGGGAAATTTACCTAAAATCAGGAAGTTGCTCACCACTTTGAGTCGCCTCGATGTTGGCTAAACTAATAGTAATTGCATTTAAAAAGGTGTCTGCCTTTACTCTTACCTGAGACTTTGGCATTCAAAGCGTCTGTCAGTTCAGTCGTCAAGAGTAGTTCCTGCTGTGTCACATTTAGGTGGGTCTAACCCGACATTCAGGCCAGACGAGGGTCAGGCGAGGGCTGGGTGAGGGCTCAGGCCCAGCTCTGGTTTGTGCTGTCCAGGGTTTGAGTCCCAGGCCCGCTTTGGCCTTTTCACTGGTTTGTGTGTCTCAGTTTCCCCACGAGGACGACCAGAATAGCTAGTGCGTGTTAGCGCTGTCCCCGCGGACCACGAGCACGCGCTGCACGATCTGTTTCCGCCAGCCACGTTCAGCGACTCATTACAACGACCCTCACGATGCTGCCCGCGGGGAGTGTCAGGCCTGGCCCGCCCGGGACCGCGGGGTGCCCCGGCCCCGACGCCACTCCTCTCCCCTGTCCGCCCCGGCCCCGCCCCTCCCGTCCGCGCCCACCCCCCAGCCCCGCGCCGCGGCTCGGCTCGTCCCCCCGCGGCCACACGGGGGCGCAGCCGGACAGCGGGCGAGGGCTGGGCGGGGCGGGAGGACCGGGACGGGGAGAGGACGGAGAGGGCCGGGGAATGGGGCGCCGGGGAGGCGGGGGTCTGGCGTGTGGCGGGGCAGGTGGGGGGTGGACGGGCAGGTGGAGGATGGGGCGGGAGGTGGGCCCAGGAGGTCGGGCCTCGGGCGAAACATGGGGAGAAGGCCTGAGGGGTCACCGGGAGCGGAGCCTTCAGCCCCGCGGCATTTCCCTGCCAGGGCTGGGGGTGCGCTGGGCCCCACGGCCCCCTGGAAGGGGTGCGGGCTCTCGGGAGCTCCTGCCAAGGCTGCCCCGCCCGGGGCCCCGGGCAGAGGGTCCCAGTGCCGGGCGTGCAGCTGGAGGCGCCGGGCCCACCTGGGAAAGCCCAGGCAGCGCCGGAAAGGGGGAGGCGGGGCCTTTCCCTCCTCCGCGTTTAAGGCTTCAGGTGGCCCTGTGGCCTGGCGGGCCGTGGAAGGCGGAGGAGGTGGGTGTGGTGGGCCCTGCCGGGCACCAGGTGCTCCTCCCAGGCCCAGCGCGCGCCAGGCCCCACACCAGCGCCTGGCTGGGTGCAGACGGGTGCGCTGCTGTCTGCCCAGCCCCCACCCCGCTAGGTCCGTGGCTCAGGGCAGATTCCCAAACCTACCCCAGGATGAGGGCAGCTGCTGCCACACTGCACTGGCTGGTGAGAGGGCGGGAACGTAGGCTCCTTCCTGGGGACCATCTCCAGCCTGTCTGCCCAGTGCACGCCCGGTGAGGGATGCAACCCGGCGTCTCCCCCAGTGCCCCGTAAGCAGGGTGGGCCCCGTCGGGCTGGCACGGCGTCTCCATCTGAGCCAACCCCGCCACGGCAGGAGCAGCCCCCTCCCCGCTATGACTCAGCACACACACCTGTGCGGTTCAGGCCAGCCCAACAGGTAGAATCTTCTCTTCTCTCCACAAAGGATGAAGGTTTCCCTCGGCAGAGCGAGGCTTCCCAAGGCCCTCAGCAGACCTCAGGGTCACCCACATCTCGGACCCGCGGTCAGAGCCTTGGGGCAGGCCCTGCCCCGGGAGAGAAGGGACAGGATGGCAGGACACGGCTGTGGCTCTAGTCAGGTCCCTGCCTGGCTGGGACAGTATGTTTCCCCAGCTGCACTGACCAGTCAGAACTCAGCCGCACTGACCAGTCAGGACGCAACGCCACGGACCAATCAGGACTCAGCTCCACTGACCAATCAGGACTCAGCTGTATCGACCAACCAGGACTCAGCTGCACTGACCAATCAGAACTCAGCCGCACGGACCAATCAGACTCAACCATACTGACCAATCAGGACGCAACAGCACTGACCAATCAGAGCTCAGCCTTACCGACCAATCAGGACTCAGCCTCACTGACCAATCAGAACACAACTGCACTGACCAATCAGGATTCAGCTGCATTGACCAATCAGGACTCACCTGCACTGACCAATCACCACTCAGCTGTATAGACCAATCAGGACTCAGCTGTACTGACCAATCAGAACTCAGCCTTACTGACCAATCAGGACTCACCTGCACTGACCAATCAGAACTCAGCCTCACTGACCTATCAGGACTCACCTGCACTGACCAATCAGAACTCAGCCTCACTGACCAATCAGAATTCAGCCACATTGACCAATCAGGACTCAGCTGCACTGACCAATAAGAACTCAGCTGTATTGACCAATCAGGACTCAGCTGCACTGACCAATCCAGACACAACTGCAATGACCAATCAGGACTCAGCTGCGCTGACCAATCAGGACAAACTGCTCTGACCAATCAGGACGCAGCTGTATTCACCAATCAGGACTCGGCTGCACTGACCAATCAGAACTCGGCTCTATTGACCAATGAGGACTCAGCTGCACTGACCAATCAGAGCTCAGCCGCACTGAGCAATCAGGACACGGCAGCACTGACCAATTAGAATTCAGCCGCACTGACCAGTCAGGGTACAACTGCACTGACCTATCAGGACTCAGCTGCACTGTCCAGGTGCTCTGTCCAGCCCTGGCTCCCTTCTGCCTGGACCCCCATCGTGGTGTGGAGGTCGCCCCCCCTGCCACCCGGGATGGGAAGGGACCCGCAGTGCCGCCGGCCAGGGTGGCCTCTGCGCACCTGGCTGAGGCATCAGCACCAAGGCGGGGTCTGGGGAGGCCTCGGGAGGGTCCTGCCAAACCCTGACCTTCGTTCCTATGTCACCGAGGCTGCACAGGAAAGGAGCAGACACATGACGCCAGAGGTGAACAGGCGAGTCATCCTTCCAATGTCACAGAGCACACGATGGGGACTCCTGGGACTGCAGGACACGGTCTGCCATAAGTGTCCAGGGTGACAGGGTCAGACAGTCGGGGGAAGGCATCTTATTTCCAAACTCCTTTTATTTGGGGGACCAGAGAGCAGGCTGTCAACACCCCGATACATTATTAAGAATGTGTCACCCCCACCAGGAGGCTGCCAGGGCCTTCAGAAGGGGTGGCAGGTCCTTCAGGCGTGGGGAGGCGGCGTGGGTGCCCGTGCTCATGGCCCATTTGCTATTTTAAAAACTACCCGTGAGAGGAGCCCCCACAGCAGAGCTGCACCCCTCCCACCGCTCTCCTGCAGAGAGACTCGCCCGTGCCCACGGGGGTCCGCAGGTGAGCCAGGGGCCGGGTCTGCCAGTCACCTCGCGCTCTCCATGCAGGAACTGCTGCGGGACCCTGGTTCCCCTTCCCTGGGTGGGCTCTGGGTCTGGAAACCAGCTTGGGTTAGAACTGGGCGCGAAAAGGTCATTTTCCACTTGCCCCCACCAAGGCCACCTCGGGCAGAAGAGCGGTGACGTCCTTTTGTTCTCAGATGTGGGCCTCAGGGTGCCCTCACTCTCCCCAGCTCTGCACCACCTTTTCTTCCTTGTCTACGGCGGTACCACCCTGAAGGCGCCCGGTCTTGGCTCATCTCGGACGCTAAGCAGGGTCAGGCCTGGTTAGCACTTGGTGACCCCACCAACCCCAGGCTTCTGTAAAGGCTGTAGTTGCCCCGCCCTATGGGGGAAGTCCTGTGCCAACCCCACATCCACAGCCCTCGCTGCGCTCCCTGACTGCACCTGGACAGACCCGGGGCCGGTCCTGGGGCAGGACCCCAGGCACAGGCTCTCTGAATCATCTCTGGGTGTCTGGAATAGGTTCTCTGCTCCGACCTGCAGGGCATTCACACCCTGCTTCCCGAGGTCCTGGGTGCTCCTTGCCCACAGGACTGGCAAATAGTGGCAAAATACTGAAATTGTCACCTACAGGTACATCTGTAGTCAAGTGTGGGAGGCGAGTAAGTAGCTGCTTCTAAGCGTGTTGCAGAACTTGGGGGAAAAGGGGAAAGCCCCCAGTTTAGCACCAAAGGTCCCGGGCAAACTGGGACAGTTGCCATACCAGATGGAGACACTGCTCCGAGACCAGGCAAGCAGGCTGGGAGCGCCCGAGTCCCAGCCCCTGTGGGTCTCCTGCACAGAGGTGCAAAGTCTCCGGGCGCCAAGCAGCCCGGGGAAGGAAATCCCTGCACCTCCTCTGCAGCCAGGCCTCTGGCCCAGGGGGTGTGACCCTCAGTTCTCTTAGGCAAGGGACCTCCAGCCAGCCTGTGGCAGGGATCAGGCCAAAGCTCTGCCCACCCCGCTGCCCGCAAGGACTTATTTGGCCTCTGTCGCCTCACCGAACGCTGCACATGGAGCAGCCTCTGCCAACCAGGGAGGGCTGCATGTTCCCGGGAGGGGAGGGCACTGTCCCAGGCCGGTGCCTGCCTCCCCACCTGAAGGACCGCAGGGCCAGCACGGATCCCATCCCCAGGGTACAGGGGTACCAACCTGGCCCTGACTCCAGCCCTGCAACGGGCACACACGTGGGCATTTAGGGCTGCCCTGGCTCTTGTCCCCAGCAGCGACAGAAGCTGTGATCGAAGCTCTCGCCAGACCCATCCAAGGCACCCAAAGCCCGGGCTCAGTCTCAAGCTCTGGGTGGACTTGGCTGACCCTGAGCAGGCTGAGCCCCCGTCACTAGGAAATTTACCTAAAATCAGGAACTTGCTCACCACTTTGAGTCCCCTCGACGTTGGCTAAACTAATAGTAATTGCATTTAAAAACGTGTCTGCCTTTACTCTTACCTGAGACTTTGGCATTCAAAGCGTCTGTCAGTTCAGTCGTCAAGAGTAGTTCCTGCTGTGTCACATTTAGGTGGGTCACCCGACATTCAGGCCAGACGAGGGTCAGGCGAGGGCTGGGTGAGGGCTCAGGCCCAGCTCTGGTTTGTGCTGTCCAGGGTTTGAGTCCCAGGCCCGCTTTGGCCTTTTCACTGGTTTGTGTGTCTCAGTTTCCCCACGAGGACGACCAGAATAGCTAGTGCGTGTTAGCGCTGTCCCCGCGGACCACGAGCACGCGCTGCACGATCTGTTTCCGCCAGCCACGTTCAGCGACTCATGACAACGACCGTCACGATGCTGCCCGCGGGGAGTGTAAGGCCTGGCCCGCCCGGGACCGCGGGGTGCCCCGGCCCCGACGCCACTCCTCTCCCCTGTCCGCCCCGGCCCCGCCCCTCCCGTCCGCGCCCACCCCCCAGCCCCGCGCCGCGGCTCGGCTCGTCCCCCCGCGGCCACACGGGGGCGCAGCCGGACAGCGGGCGAGGGCGGGGAGGGGCGGGAGGACCGGGACGGGGAGAGGACGGAGCGGGGCGGGGAACGGGGCGCCGGGGAGGCGGGGGTCTGGCGTGTGGCGGGGCAGGTGGGGGGGGGACGGGCAGGTGGAGGATGGGGCGGGAGGCGGGCCCAGGAGGTCGGGCCTCGGGCGAAACATGGGGAGAAGGCCTGAGGGGTCACCGGGAGCGGAGCCTTCAGCCCCGCGGCATTTCCCTGCCAGGGCTGGGGGTGCGCTGGGCCCCACGGCCCCCTGGAAGGGGTGCGGGCTCTCGGGAGCTCCTGCCAAGGCTGCCCCGCCCAGGGCCCCGGGCAGAGGGTCCCAGAGCCGGGCGTGCAGCTGGGGGCGCCGGGCCCACCTGGCAAAGCCCAGGCAGCGCCGGAAAGTGGGAGGCGGGGCCTTTCCCTCCTCCGCGTTTAAGGCTTCAGGTGGCCCTGTGGCCTGGCGGGCCGTGGAAGGCGGAGGACGTGGGTGTGGTGGGCCCTGCCGGGCACCAGGTGCTCCTGCCAGGCCCGGCGCGCGCCAGGCCCCACCCCAGCGCCTGGCCGGGTGCAGACGGGTGCGCTGCTGTCTGCCCAGCCCCCACCCCGCTAGGTCCGTGGCTCAGGGCAGATTCCCAAACCTACCCCAGGATGAGGGCAGCTGCTGCCACACTGCACTGGCTGGTGAGAGGGCGGGGACGTAGGCTCCTTCCTGGGGACCGTCTCCAGCCTGTCTGCCCAGTGCACGCCCGGTGAGGGATGCAACCCGGCGTCTCCCCCAGTGCCCCGTAAGCAGGGTGGGCCCCGTCGGGCTGGCACGGCGTCTCCATCTGAGCCAACCCCGCAACGGCAGGAGCAGCCCCCTCCCCGCTATGACTCAGCACACACACCTGTGCGGTTCAGGCCAGCCCAACAGGTAGAATCTTCTCTTCTCTCCACAAAGGATGAAGGTTTCCCTCGGCAGAGCGAGGCTTCCCAAGGCCCTCAGCAGACCTCATGGTCACCCACATCTCAGACCCGCGGTCTGAGCCTTGGGGCAGGCCCTGCCCCGGGAGAGAAGGGACAGGATGGCAGGACACGGCTGTGGCTCTAGTCAGGTCCCTGCCTGGCTGGGACAGTATGTTTCCCCAGCTGCACTGACCAGTCAGAACTCAGCCGCACTGACCAGTCAGGACGCAACGCCACGGACCAATCAGGACTCAGCTCCACTGACCAATCAGGACTCAGCTGTATCGACCAACCAGGACTCAGCTGCACTGACCAATCAGAACTCAGCCGCACGGACCAATCAGACTCAACCGTATTGACCAATCAGGACGCAACAGCACTGACCAATCAGAGCTCAGCCTTACCGACCAATCAGGACTCAGCCTCACTGACCAATCAGGACACAACTGCACTGACCAATCAGGATTCAGCTGCATTGACCAATCAGGACTCACCTGCACTGACCAATCACCACTCAGCTGTATAGACCAATCAGGACTCAGCTGTACTGACCAATCAGAACTCAGCCTTACTGACCAATCAGGACTCACCTGCACTGACCAATCAGAACTCAGCCTCACTGACCTATCAGGACTCACCTGCACTGACCAATCAGAACTCAGCCTCACTGACCAATCAGAATTCAGCCACATTGACCAATCAGGACTCAGCTGCACTGACCAATAAGAACTCAGCTGTATTGACCAATCAGGACTCAGCTGCACTGACCAATCCAGACACAACTGCAATGACCAATCAGGACTCAGCTGCGCTGACCAATCAGGACAAACTGCTCTGACCAATCAGGACGCAGCTGTATTCACCAATCAGGACTCGGCTGCACTGACCAATCAGAACTCGGCTCTATTGACCAATGAGGACTCAGCTGCACTGACCAATCAGAGCTCAGCCGCACTGAGCAATCAGGACACGGCAGCACTGACCAATTAGAATTCAGCCGCACTGACCAGTCAGGGCACAACTGCACTGACCTATCAGGACTCAGCTGCACTGTCCAGGTGCTCTGTCCAGCCCTGGCTCCCTTCTGCCTGGACCCCCATCGTGGTGTGGAGGTCGCCCCCCTGCCACCCGGGATGGGAAGGGACCCGCAGTGCCGCCGGCCAGGGTGGCCTCTGCGCACCTGGCTGAGGCATCAGCACCAAGGCGGGGTCTGGGGAGGCCTCGGGAGGGTCCTGCCAAACCCTGACCTTCGTTCCTATGTCACCGAGGCTGCACAGGAAAGGAGCAGACACATGACGCCAGAGGTGAACAGGCGAGTCATCCTTCCAATGTCACAGAGCACACGATGGGGACTCCTGGGACTGCAGGACACGGTCTGCCATAAGTGTCCAGGGTGACAGGGTCAGACAGTCGGGGGAAGGCATCTTATTTCCAAACTCCTTTTATTTGGGGGACCAGAGAGCAGGCTGTCAACACCCCGATACATTATTAAGAATGTGTCACCCCCACCAGGAGGCTGCCAGGGCCTTCAGAAGGGGTGGCACGTCCTTCAGGCGTGGGGAGGCGGCGTGGGTGCCCGTGCTCATGGCCCATTTGCTATTTTAAAAACTACCCGTGAGAGGAGCCCCCACAGCAGAGCTGCACCCCTCCCACCGCTCTCCTGCAGAGAGACTCGCCCGTGCCCACGGGGGGCCACAGGTGAGCCAGGGGCCGGCTCTGCCAGTCACCTCGCGCTCTCCATGCAGGAACTGCTGCGGGACCCTGGTTCCCCTTCCCTGGGTGGGCTCTGGGTCTGGAAACCAGCTTGGGTTAGAACTGGGCGCGAAAAGGTCATTTTCCACTTGCCCCCACCAAGGCCACCTCGGGCAGAAGAGCGGTGACGTCCTTTTGTTCTCAGATGTGGGCCCCAGGGTGCCCTCACTCTCCCCAGCTCTGCACCACCTTTTCTTCCTTGTCTACGGCGGTACCACCCTGAAGGCGCCCGGTCTTGGCTCATCTCGGACGCTAAGCAGGGTCAGGCCTGGTTAGCACTTGGTGACCCCACCAACCCCAGGCTTCTGTAAAGGCTGTAGTTGCCGGGCTCTATGGGGGAAGTCCTGTGCCAACCCCACATCCACAGCCCTCGCTGCGCTCCCTGACTGCACCTGGACAGACCCGGGGCCGGTCCTGGGGCAGGACCCCAGGCACAGGCTCTCTGAGTCATCTCTGGGTGTCTGGAATAGGTTCTCTGCTCCGACCTGCAGGGCATTCACACCCTGCTTCCCGAGGTCCTGGGTGCTCCTTGCCCACAGGACTGGCAAATAGTGGCAAAATACTGAAATTGTCACCTACAGGTACATCTGTAGTCAAGTGTGGGAGGCGAGTAAGTAGCTGCTTCTAAGCGTGTTGCAGAACTTGGGGGAAAAGGGGAAAGCCCCCAGTTTAGCACCAAAGGTCCCGGGCAAACTGGGACAGTTGCCATACCAGATGGAGACACTGCTCCGAGACCAGGCAAGCAGGCTGGGAGCGCCCGAGTCCCAGCCCCTGTGGGTCTCCTGCACAGAGGTGCAAAGTCTCCGGGCCCCAAGCAGCCCGGGGAAGGAAATCCCTGCACCTCCTCTGCAGCCAGGCCTCTGGCCCAGGGGGTGTGACCCTCAGTTCTCTTAGGCAAGGGACCTCCAGCCAGCCTGTGGCAGGGATCAGGCCAAAGCTCTGCCCACCCCGCTGCCCGCAAGGACTTATTTGGCCTCTGTCGCCTCACCGAACGCTGCACATGGAGCAGCCTCTGCCAACCAGGGAGGGCTGCATGTTCCCGGGAGGGGAGGGCACTGTCCCAGGCCGGTGCCTGCCTCCCCACCTGAAGGACCGCAGGGCCAGCACGGATCCCATCCCCAGGGTACAGGGGTACCAACCTGGCCCTGACTCCAGCCCTGCAACGGGCACACACGTGGGCATTTAGGGCTGCCCTGGCTCTTGTCCCCAGCAGCGACAGAAGCTGTGATCGAAGCTCTCGCCAGACCCGTCCAAGGCACCCAAAGCCCGGGCTCAGTCTCAAGCTCTGGGTGGACTTGGCTGACCCTGAGCAGGCTGAGCCCCCGTCACTAGGAAATTTACCTAAAATCAGGAACTTGCTCACCACTTTGAGTCCCCTCGACGTTGGCTAAACTAATAGTAATTGCATTTAAAAACGTGTCTGCCTTTACTCTTACCTGAGACTTTGGCATTCAAAGCGTCTGTCAGTTCAGTCGTCAAGAGTAGTTCCTGCTGTGTCACATTTAGGTGGGTCTAACCCGACCTTCAGGCCAGACGAGGGTCAGGCGAGGGCTGGGTGAGGGCTCAGGCCCAGCTCTGGTTTGTGCTGTCCAGGGTTTGAGTCCCAGGCCCGCTTTGGCCTTTTCACTGGTTTGTGTGTCTCAGTTTCCCCACGAGGACGACCAGAATAGCTAGTGCGTGTTAGCGCTGTCCCCGCGACCACGAGCACGCGCTGCACGATCTGTTTCCGCCAGCCACGTTCAGCGACTCATTACAACGACCGTCACGATGCTGCCCGCGGGGAGTGTCAGGCCTGGCCCGCCCGGGACCACGGGGTGCCCCGGCCCCGACGCCACTCCTCTCCCCTGTCCGCCCCGGCCCCGCCCCTCCCGTCCGCGCCCAGCCCCCAGCCCCGCGCCGCGGCTCGGCTCGTCCCCCCGCGGCCACACGGGGGCGCAGCCGGACAGCGGGCGAGGGCGGGGCGGGGCGGGAGGACCGGGACAGGGAGAGGACGGAGCGGGGCGGGGAACGGGGCGCCGGGGAGGCGGGGGTCTGGCGTTTCGCGGGGCAGGTGGGGGGTGGACGGGCAGGTGAAGGATGGGGCGGGAGGCGAGCCCAGGAGGTCGGGCCTCGGGCGAAACATGGGGAGAAGGCCTGAGGGGTCACCGGGAGCGGAGCCTTCAGCCCCGCGGCATTTCCCTGCCAGGGCTGGGGGTGCGCTGGGCCCCACGGCCCCCTGGAAGGGGTGCGGGCTCTCGGGAGCTCCTGCCAAGTCTGCCCCGCCCGGGGCCCCGGGCGGAGGGTCCCAGTGCCGGGCGTGCAGCTGGAGGCGCCGGGACCACCTGGGAGAGCCCAGGCAGCGCCGGAAAGGGGGAGGGGGGGCCTTTCCCTCCTCCGCGTTTAAGGCTTCAGGTGGCCCTGTGGCCTGGCGGGCCGTGGAAGGCGGAGGAGGTGGGTGTGGTGGGCCCTGCCGGGCACCAGGTGCTCCTGCCAGGCCCAGCGCGCGCCAGGCCCCACCCCAGCGCCTGGCTGGGTGCAGACGGGTGCGCTGCTGTCTGCCCAGCCCCCACCCCGCTAGGTCCGTGGCTCAGGGCAGATTCCCAAACCTACCCCAGGATGAGGGCAGCTGCTGCCACACTGCACTGGCTGGTGAGAGGGCGGGGACGTAGGCTCCTTCCTGGGGACCGTCTCCAGCCTGTCTGCCCAGTGCACGCCCGGTGAGGGATGCAACCCGGCGTCTCCCCCAGTGCCCCGTAAGCAGGGTGGGCCCCGTCGGGCTGGCACGGCATCTCCATCTGAGCCAACCCCGCAACGGCAGGAGCAGCCCCCTCCCCGCTATGACTCAGCACACACACCTGTGCGGTTCAGGCCAGCCCAACAGGTAGAATCTTCTCTTCTCTCCACAAAGGATGAAGGTTTCCCTCGGCAGAGCGAGGCTTCCCAAGGCCCTCAGCAGACCTCAGGGTCACCCACATCTCGGACCCGCGGTCTGAGCCTTGGGGCAGGCCCTGCCCCGGGAGAGAAGGGACAGGATGGCAGGACACGGCTGTGGCTCTAGTCAGGTCCCTGCCTGGCTGGGACAGTATGTTTCCCCAGCTGCACTGACCAGTCAGAACTCAGCCGCACTGACCAGTCAGGACGCAACGCCACGGACCAATCAGGACTCAGCTCCACTGACCAATCAGGACTCAGCTGTATCGACCAACCAGGACTCAGCTGCACTGACCAATCAGAACTCAGCCGCACTGACCAATCAGACTCAACCGTATTGACCAATCAGGACGCAACAGCACTGACCAATCAGAGCTCAGCCTTACCGACCAATCAGGACTGACCTGCACTGACCAATCAGAACTCAGCCTCACTGACCAATCAGGACACAACTGCACTGACCAATCAGGATTCAGCTGCATTGACCAATCAGGACTCACCTGCACTGACCAATCAGAACTCAGCTGTATAGAACAATCAGGACTCAGCTGCACTGACCAATCCAGACACAACTGCAATGACCAATCAGGACTCAGCTGCGCTGACCAATCAGGACAAACTGCTCTGACCAATCAGGACGCAGCTGTATTCACCTATCAGGATTCGGCCGCACTGAACAATCAGAACTCAGCCTTACTGACCAATCAGGACTCACCTGCACTGACCAATGAGAACTCAGCCTCACTGACCAATCAGGACACAACTGCACTGACCAATCAGGACTCAGCTGCACTGACCAATCAGAATTCAGCCACATTGACCAATCAGGACTCAGCTGCACTGACCAATAAGAACTCCGCTGTATTGACCAATCAGGACTCAGCTGCACTGACCAATCCAGACACAACTGCAATGACCAATCAGGACGCAGCTGCGCTGACCAATCAGGACAAACTGCTCTGAACAATCAGGACGCAGCTGTATTCACCAATCAGGATTCGGCTGCACTGACCAATCAGAACTCGGCTCTATTGACCAATGAGGACTCAGCTGCACTGACCAATCAGAACTCAGCCGCACTGAGCAATCAGGACATGGCAGCACTGACCAATCAGAATTCAGCCGCACTGACCAGTCAGGGCACAACTGCACTGACCTATCAGGACTCAGCTGCACTGTCCAGGTGCTCTGTCCAGCCCTGGCTCCCTTCTGCCTGGACCCCCATCGTGGAGTGGAGGTCGCCCCCCTGCCACCCGGGATGGGAAGGGACCCGCAGTGCCGCCGGCCAGGGTGGCCTCTGCGCACCTGGCTGAGGCATCAGCACCCAGGCGGGGTCTGGGGAGGCCTCGGGAGGGTCCTGCCATACCCTGACCTTCATTCCTATGTCACCGAGGCTGCACAGGAAAGGAGCAGACACATGACGCCAGAGGTGAACAGGCGAGTCATCCTTCCAATGTCACAGAGCACATGATGGGGACTCCTGGGTCTGCAGGACACGGTCTGCCATAAGTGTCCAGGGTGACAGGGTCAGACAGTCGGGGGAAGGCATCTTATTTCCAAACTCCTTTTCTTTGGGGGACCAGAGAGCAGGCTGTCAACACCCCGATACATTATTAAGACTGTGTCACCCCCACCAGGAGGCTGCCAGGGCCTTCAGAAGGGGTGGCACGTCCTTCAGGCGTGGGGAGGCGGCGTGGGTGCCCGTGCTCATGGCCCATTTGCTATTTTAAAAACTACCCGTGAGAGGAGCCCCCACAGCAGAGCTGCACCCCTCCCACCGCTCTCCTGCAGAGAGACTCGCCCAGGGCCCACGGGGGTCCGCAGGCGAGCCAGGGGCCGGGTCTGCCAGTCACCTCACGCTCTCCATGCAGGAACTGCTGCGGGACCCTGGTTCCCCTTCCCTGGGTGGCCTCTGGGTCTGGAAACCAGCTTGGGTTAGAACTGGGCGCGAAAAGGTCATTTTCCACTTGCCCCCACAAAGGCCACCTCGGGCAGAAGAGCGGTGACGTCCTTTTGTTCTCAGATGTGGGCTCCAGGGTGCCCTCACTCTCCCCAGCTCTGCACCACCTTTTCTTCCTTGTCTACGGCGGTACCACCCTGAAGGCGCCCGGTCTTGGCTCATCTCGGACGCTAAGCAGGGTCAGGCCTGGTTAGCACTTGGTGACCCCACCAACCCCAGGCTTCTGTAAAGGCTGTAGTTGCCCCGCCCTATGGGGGAAGTCCTGTGCCAACCCCACATCCACAGCCCTCGCTGCGCTCCCTGACTGCACCTGGACAGACCCGGGGCCGTCCTGGGGCAGGACCCCAGGCACAGGCTCTCTGAATCATCTCTGGGTGTCTGGAATAGGTTCTCTGCTCCGACCTGCAGGGCATTCACACCCTGCTTCCCGAGGTCCTGGGTGCTCCTTGCCCACAGGACTGGCAAATAGTGGCAAAATACTGAAATTGTCACCTACAGGTACATCTGTAGTCAAGTGTGGGAGGCGAGTAAGTAGCTGCTTCTAAGCGTGTTGCAGAACTTGGGGGAAAAGGGGAAAGCCCCCAGTTTAGCACCAAAGGTCCCGGGCAAACTGGGACAGTTGCCATACCAGATGGAGACACTGCTCCGAGACCAGGCAAGCAGGCTGGGAGCGCCCGAGTCCCAGCCCCTGTGGGTCTCCTGCACAGAGGTGCAAAGTCTCCGGGCCCCAAGCAGCCCGGGGAAGGAAATCCCTGCACCTCCTCTGCAGCCAGGCCTCTGGCCCAGGGGGTGTGACCCTCAGTTCTCTTAGGCAAGGGACCTCCAGCCAGCCTGTGGCAGGGATCAGGCCAAAGCTCTGCCCACCCCGCTGCCCGCAAGGACTTATTTGGCCTCTGTCGCCTCACCGAACGCTGCAGATGGTGCAGCCTCTGCCAACCAGGGAGGGCTGCATGTTCCCGGGAGGGGAGGGCACTGTCCCAGGCCGGTGCCTGCCTCCCCACCTGAAGGACCGCAGGGCCAGCACGGATCCCATCCCCAGGGTACAGGGGTACCAACCTGGCCCTGACTCCGGCCCTGCAACGGGCACACACGTGGGCATTTAGGGCTGCCCTGGCTCTTGTCCCCAGCAGCGACAGAAGCTGTGATCGAAGTTCTCGCCAGACCCGTCCAAGCCACCCAAAGCCCGGGCTCAGTCTCAAGCTCTGGGTGGACTTCGCTGACCCTGAGCAGGCGGAGCCCCCGTCACTGGGAAATTTACCTAAAATCAGGAAGTTGCTCACCACTTTGAGTCGCCTCGATGTTGGCTAAACTAATAGTAATTGCATTTAAAAAGGTGTCTGCCTTTACTCTTACCTGAGACTTTGGCATTCAAAGCGTCTGTCAGTTCAGTCGTCAAGAGTAGTTCCTGCTGTGTCACATTTAGGTGGGTCTAACCCGACATTCAGGCCAGACGAGGGTCAGGCGAGGGCTGGGTGAGGGCTCAGGCCCAGCTCTGGTTTGTGCTGTCCAGGGTTTGAGTCCCAGGCCCGCTTTGGCCTTTTCACTGGTTTGTGTGTCTCAGTTTCCCCACGAGGACGACCAGAATAGCTAGTGCGTGTTAGCGCTGTCCCCGCGGACCACGAGCACGCGCTGCACGATCTGTTTCCGCCAGCCACGTTCAGCGACTCATTACAACGACCGTCACGATGCTGCCCGCGGGGAGTGTCAGGCCTGGCCCGCCCGGGACCGCGGGGTGCCCCGGCCCCGACGCCACTCCTCTCCCCTGTCCGCCCCGGCCCCGCCCCTCCCGTCCGCGCCCACCCCCCAGCCCCGCGCCGCGGCTCGGCTCGTCCCCCCGCGGCCACACGGGGGCGCAGCCGGACAGCGGGCGAGGGCTGGGCGGGGCGGGAGGACCGGGACGGGGAGAGGACGGAGAGGGCCGGGGAATGGGGCGCCGGGGAGGCGGGGGTCTGGCGTGTGGCGGGGCAGGTGGGGGGTGGACGGGCAGGTGGAGGATGGGGCGGGAGGCGGGCCCAGGAGGTCGGGCCTCGGGCGAAACATGGGGAGAAGGCCTGAGGGGTCACCGGGAGCGGAGCCTTCAGCCCCGCGGCATTTCCCTGCCAGGGCTGGGGGTGCGCTGGGCCCCACGGCCCCCTGGAAGGGGTGCGGGCTCTCGGGAGCTCCTGCCAAGGCTGCCCCGCCCGGGGCCCCGGGCAGAGGGTCCCAGTGCCGGGCGTGCAGCTGGAGGCGCCGGGCCCACCTGGGAAAGCCCAGGCAGCGCCGGAAAGGGGGAGGCGGGGCCTTTCCCTCCTCCGCGTTTAAGGCTTCAGGTGGCCCTGTGGCCTGGCGGGCCGTGGAAGGCGGAGGAGGTGGGTGTGGTGGGCCCTGCCGGGCACCAGGTGCTCCTCCCAGGCCCAGCGCGCGCCAGGCCCCACACCAGCGCCTGGCTGGGTGCAGACGGGTGCGCTGCTGTCTGCCCAGCCCCCACCCCGCTAGGTCCGTGGCTCAGGGCAGATTCCCAAACCTACCCCAGGATGAGGGCAGCTGCTGCCACACTGCACTGGCTGGTGAGAGGGCGGGAACGTAGGCTCCTTCCTGGGGACCGTCTCCAGCCTGTCTGCCCAGTGCACGCGCCGTGAGGGATGCAACCCGGCGTCTCCCCCAGTGCCGCGTAAGCAGGGTGGGCCCCGTCGGGCTGGCACGGCGTCTCCATCTGAGCCAACCCCGCAACGGCAGGAGCAGCCCCCTCCCCGCTATGACTCAGCACACACACCTGTGCGGTTCAGGCCAGCCCAACAGGTAGAATCTTCTCTTCTCTCCACAAAGGATGAAGGTTTCCCTCGGCAGAGCGAGGCTTCCCAAGGCCCTCAGCAGACCTCAGGGTCACCCACATCTCGGACCCGCGGTCAGAGCCTTGGGGCAGGCCCTGCCCCGGGAGAGAAGGGACAGGATGGCAGGACACGGCTGTGGCTCTAGTCAGGTCCCTGCCTGGCTGGGACAGTATGTTTCCCCAGCTGCACTGACCAGTCAGAACTCAGCCGCACTGACCAGTCAGGACGCAACGCCACGGACCAATCAGGACTCAGCTCCACTGACCAATCAGGACTCAGCTGTATCGACCAACCAGGACTCAGCTGCACTGACCAATCAGAACTCAGCCGCACGGACCAATCAGACTCAACCGTATTGACCAATCAGGACGCAACAGCACTGACCAATCAGAGCTCAGCCTTACCGACCAATCAGGACTCCCCTGCACTGACCAATCAGAACTCAGCCTCACTGACCAGTCAGGACACAACTGCACTGACCAATGAGGATTCAGCTGCATTGACCAATCAGGACTCACCTGCACTGACCAATCAGAACTCAGCTGTATAGACCAATCAGACTCAGCTGTACTGACCAATCAGAACTCAGCCTTACTGACCAATCAGGACTCACCTGCACTGACCAATCAGAACTCAGCCTCACTGACCAATCAGGACACAACTGCACTGACCAATCAGGACTCAGCTGCACTGACCAATCAGAATTCAGCCACATTGACCAATCAGGACTCAGCTGCACTGACCAATAAGAACTCAGCTGTATTGACCAATCAGGACTCAGCTGCACTGACCAATCCAGACACAACTGCAATGACCTATCAGGACTCAGCTGCGCTGACCAATCAGGACAAACTGCTCTGACCAATCAGGACGCAGCTGTAATCACCAATCAGGACTCGGCTGCACTCACCAATCAGAACTCGGCTCTATTGACCAATGAGGACTCGGCTGCACTGACCAATCAGAACTCAGCCGCACTGAGCAATCAGGACACGGCAGCACTGACCAGTCAGGGCACAACTGCACTGACCTATCAGGACTCAGCTCCACTGTCCAGGTGCTCTGTCCAGCCCTGGCTCCCTTCTGCCTGGACCCCCATCGTGGTGTGGAGGTCGCCCCCCTGCCACCCGGGATGGGAAGGGACCCGCAGTGCCGCCGGCCAGGGTGGCCTCTGCGCACCTGGCTGAGGCATCAGCACCAAGGCGGGGTCTGGGGAGGCCTCGGGAGGGTCCTGCCAAACCCTGACCTTCGTTCCTATGTCACCGAGGCTGCACAGGAAAGGAGCAGACACATGACGCCAGAGGTGAACAGGCGAGTCATCCTTCCAATGTCACAGAGCACACGATGGGGACTCCTGGGACTGCAGGACACGGTCTGCCATAAGTGTCCAGGGTGACAGGGTCAGACAGTCGGGGGAAGGCATCTTATTTCCAAACTCCTTTTATTTGGGGGACCAGAGAGCAGGCTGTCAACACCCCGATACATTATTAAGACTGTGTCACCCCCACCAGGAGGCTGCCAGGGCCTTCAGAAGGGGTGGCAGGTCCTTCAGGCGTGGGGAGGCGGCGTGGGTGCCCGTGCTCATGGCCCATTTGCTATTTTAAAAACTACCCGTGAGAGGAGCCCCCACAGCAGAGCTGCACCCCTCCCACCGCTCTCCTGCAGAGAGACTCGCCCGTGCCCACGGGGGTCCGCAGGTGAGCCAGGGGCCGGGTCTGCCAGTCACCTCGCGCTCTCCATGCAGGAACTGCTGCGGGACCCTGGTTCCCCTTCCCTGGGTGGGCTCTGGGTCTGGAAACCAGCTTGGGTTAGAACTGGGCGCGAAAAGGTCATTTTCCACTTGCCCCAACCAAGGCCACCTCGGGCAGAAGAGCGGTGACGTCCTTTTGTTCTCAGATGTGGGCCTCAGGGTGCCCTCACTCTCCCCAGCTCTGCACCACCTTTTCTTCCTTGTCTACGGCGGTACCACCCTGAAGGCGCCCGGTCTTGGCTCATCTCGGACGCTAAGCAGGGTCAGGCCTGGTTAGCACTTGGTGACCCCACCAACCCCAGGCTTCTGTAAAGGCTGTAGTTGCCCCGCCCTATGGGGGAAGTCCTGTGCCAACCCCACATCCACAGCCCTCGCTGCGCTCCCTGACTGCACCTGGACAGACCCGGGGCCGGTCCTGGGGCAGGACCCCAGGCACAGGCTCTCTGAATCATCTCTGGGTGTCTGGAATAGGTTCTCTGCTCCGACCTGCAGGGCATTCACACCCTGCTTCCCGAGGTCCTGGGTGCTCCTTGCCCACAGGACTGGCAAATAGTGGCAAAATACTGAAATTGTCACCTACAGGTACATCTGTAGTCAAGTGTGGGAGGCGAGTAAGTAGCTGCTTCTAAGCGTGTTGCAGAACTTGGGGGAAAAGGGGAAAGCCCCCAGTTTAGCACCAAAGGTCCCGGGCAAACTGGGACAGTTGCCATACCAGATGGAGACACTGCTCCGAGACCAGGCAAGCAGGCTGGGAGCGCCCGAGTCCCAGCCCCTGTGGGTCTCCTGCACAGAGGTGCAAAGTCTCCGGGCCCCAAGCAGCCCGGGGAAGGAAATCCCTGCACCTCCTCTGCAGCCAGGCCTCTGGCCCAGGGGGTGTGACCCTCAGTTCTCTTAGGCAAGGGACCTCCAGCCAGCCTGTGGCAGGGATCAGGCCAAAGCTCTGCCCACCCCGCTGCCCGCAAGGACTTATTTGGCCTCTGTCGCCTCACCGAACGCTGCACATGGAGCAGCCTCTGCCAACCAGGGAGGGCTGCATGTTCCCGGGAGGGGAGGGCACTGTCCCAGGCCGGTGCCTGCCTCCCCACCTGAAGGACCGCAGGGCCAGCACGGATCCCATCCCCAGGGTACAGGGGTACCAACCTGGCCCTGACTCCAGCCCTGCAACGGGCACACACGTGGGCATTTAGGGCTGCCCTGGCTCTTGTCCCCAGCAGCGACAGAAGCTGTGATCGAAGCTCTCGCCAGACCCATCCAAGGCACCCAAAGCCCGGGCTCAGTCTCAAGCTCTGGGTGGACTTGGCTGACCCTGAGCAGGCTGAGCCCCCGTCACTAGGAAATTTACCTAAAATCAGGAACTTGCTCACCACTTTGAGTCCCCTCGACGTTGGCTAAACTAATAGTAATTGCATTTAAAAACGTGTCTGCCTTTACTCTTACCTGAGACTTTGGCATTCAAAGCGTCTGTCAGTTCAGTCGTCAAGAGTAGTTCCTGCTGTGTCACATTTAGGTGGGTCTAACCCGACATTCAGGCCAGACGAGGGTCAGGCGAGGGCTGGGTGAGGGCTCAGGCCCAGCTCTGGTTTGTGCTGTCCAGGGTTTGAGTCCCAGGCCCGCTTTGGCCTTTTCACTGGTTTGTGTGTCTCAGTTTCCCCACGAGGACGACCAGAATAGCTAGTGCGTGTTAGCGCTGTCCCCGCGGACCACGAGCACGCGCTGCACGATCTGTTTCCGCCAGCCACGTTCAGCGACTCATTACAACGACCCTCACGATGCTGCCCGCGGGGAGTGTCAGGCCTGGCCCGCCCGGGACCGCGGGGTGCCCCGGCCCCGACGCCACTCCTCTCCCCTGTCCGCCCCGGCCCCGCCCCTCCCGTCCGCGCCCACCCCCCAGCCCCGCGCCGCGGCTCGGCTCGTCCCCCCGCGGCCACACGGGGGCGCAGCCGGACAGCGGGCGAGGGCGGGGAGGGGCGGGAGGACCGGGACGGGGAGAGGACGGAGCGGGGCGGGGAACGGGGCGCCGGGGAGGCGGGGGTCTGGCGTGTGGCGGGGCAGGTGGGGGGGGGACGGGCAGGTGGAGGATGGGGCGGGAGGCGGGCCCAGGAGGTCGGGCCTCGGGCGAAACATGGGGAGAAGGCCTGAGGGGTCACCGGGAGCGGAGCCTTCAGCCCCGCGGCATTTCCCTGCCAGGGCTGGGGGTGCGCTGGGCCCCACGGCCCCCTGGAAGGGGTGCGGGCTCTCGGGAGCTCCTGCCAAGGCTGCCCCGCCCAGGGCCCCGGGCAGAGGGTCCCAGAGCCGGGCGTGCAGCTGGGGGCGCCGGGCCCACCTGGCAAAGCCCAGGCAGCGCCGGAAAGTGGGAGGCGGGGCCTTTCCCTCCTCCGCGTTTAAGGCTTCAGGTGGCCCTGTGGCCTGGCGGGCCGTGGAAGGCGGAGGACGTGGGTGTGGTGGGCCCTGCCGGGCACCAGGTGCTCCTGCCAGGCCCGGCGCGCGCCAGGCCCCACCCCAGCGCCTGGCCGGGTGCAGACGGGTGCGCTGCTGTCTGCCCAGCCCCCACCCCGCTAGGTCCGTGGCTCAGGGCAGATTCCCAAACCTACCCCAGGATGAGGGCAGCTGCTGCCACACTGCACTGGCTGGTGAGAGGGCGGGGACGTAGGCTCCTTCCTGGGGACCGTCTCCAGCCTGTCTGCCCAGTGCACGCCCGGTGAGGGATGCAACCCGGCGTCTCCCCCAGTGCCCCGTAAGCAGGGTGGGCCCCGTCGGGCTGGCACGGCGTCTCCATCTGAGCCAACCCCGCAACGGCAGGAGCAGCCCCCTCCCCGCTATGACTCAGCACACACACCTGTGCGGTTCAGGCCAGCCCAACAGGTAGAATCTTCTCTTCTCTCCACAAAGGATGAAGGTTTCCCTCGGCAGAGCGAGGCTTCCCAAGGCCCTCAGCAGACCTCATGGTCACCCACATCTCAGACCCGCGGTCTGAGCCTTGGGGCAGGCCCTGCCCCGGGAGAGAAGGGACAGGATGGCAGGACACGGCTGTGGCTCTAGTCAGGTCCCTGCCTGGCTGGGACAGTATGTTTCCCCAGCTGCACTGACCAGTCAGAACTCAGCCGCACTGACCAGTCAGGACGCAACGCCACGGACCAATCAGGACTCAGCTCCACTGACCAATCAGGACTCAGCTGTATCGACCAACCAGGACTCAGCTGCACTGACCAATCAGAACTCAGCCGCACGGACCAATCAGACTCAACCGTATTGACCAATCAGGACGCAACAGCACTGACCAATCAGAGCTCAGCCTTACCGACCAATCAGGACTCAGCCTCACTGACCAATCAGGACACAACTGCACTGACCAATCAGGATTCAGCTGCATTGACCAATCAGGACTCACCTGCACTGACCAATCACCACTCAGCTGTATAGACCAATCAGGACTCAGCTGTACTGACCAATCAGAACTCAGCCTTACTGACCAATCAGGACTCACCTGCACTGACCAATCAGAACTCAGCCTCACTGACCTATCAGGACTCACCTGCACTGACCAATCAGAACTCAGCCTCACTGACCAATCAGAATTCAGCCACATTGACCAATCAGGACTCAGCTGCACTGACCAATAAGAACTCAGCTGTATTGACCAATCAGGACTCAGCTGCACTGACCAATCCAGACACAACTGCAATGACCAATCAGGACTCAGCTGCTCTGACCAATCAGGACAAACTGCTCTGACCAATCAGGACGCAGCTGTATTCACCAATCAGGACTCGGCTGCACTGACCAATCAGAACTCGGCTCTATTGACCAATGAGGACTCAGCTGCACTGACCAATCAGAACTCAGCCGCACTGAGCAATCAGGACACGGCAGCACTGACCAATTAGAATTCAGCCACACTGACCAGTCAGAGCACAACTGCACTGACCTATCAGGACTCAGCTGCACTGTCCAGGTGCTCTGTCCAGCCCTGGCTCCCTTCTGCCTGGACCCCCATCGTGGTGTGGAGGTCGCCCCCCTGCCACCCGGGATGGGAAGGGACCCGCAGTGCCGCCGGCCAGGGTGGCCTCTGCGCACCTGGCTGAGGCATCAGCACCAAGACGGGGTCTGGGGAGGCCTCGGGAGGGTCCTGCCATACCCTGACCTTCGTTCCTATGTCACCGAGGCTGCACAGGAAAGGAGCAGACACATGACGCCAGAGGTGAACAGGCGAGTCATCCTTCCAATGTCACAGAGCACACGATGGGGACTCCTGGGACTGCAGGACACGGTCTGCCATAAGTGTCCAGGGTGACAGGGTCAGACAGTCGGGGGAAGGCATCTTATTTCCAAACTCCTTTTATTTGGGGGACCAGAGAGCAGGCTGTCAACACCCCGATACATTATTAAGAATGTGTCACCCCCACCAGGAGGCTGCCAGGGCCTTCAGAAGGGGTGGCACGTCCTTCAGGCGTGGGGAGGCGGCGTGGGTGCCCGTGCTCATGGCCCATTTGCTATTTTAAAAACTACCCGTGAGAGGAGCCCCCACAGCAGAGCTGCACCCCTCCCACCGCTCTCCTGCAGAGAGACTCGCCCAGGGCCCACGGGGGTCCGCAGGCGAGCCAGGGGCCGGGTCTGCCAGTCACCTCACGCTCTCCATGCAGGAACTGCTGCGGGACCCTGGTTCCCCTTCCCTGGGTGGCCTCTGGGTCTGGAAACCAGCTTGGGTTAGAACTGGGCGCGAAAAGGTCATTTTCCACTTGCCCCCACAAAGGCCACCTCGGGCAGAAGAGCGGTGACGTCCTTTTGTTCTCAGATGTGGGCTCCAGGGTGCCCTCACTCTCCCCAGCTCTGCACCACCTTTTCTTCCTTGTCTACGGCGGTACCACCCTGAAGGCGCCCGGTCTTGGCTCATCTCGGACGCTAAGCAGGGTCAGGCCTGGTTAGCACTTGGTGACCCCACCAACCCCAGGCTTCTGTAAAGGCTGCAGTTGCCCCGCCCTGTGGGCGGAAGTCCTGTGCCAACCCCACATCCACAGCCCTCGCTGCGCTCCCTGACTGCACCTGGACAGACCCGGGGCCGTCCTGGGGCAGGACCCCAGGCACAGGCTCTCTGAATCATCTCTGGGTGTCTGGAATAGGTTCTCTGCTCCGACCTGCAGGGCATTCACACCCTGCTTCCCGAGGTCCTGGGTGCTCCTTGCCCACAGGACTGGCAAATAGTGGCAAAATACTGAAATTGTCACCTACAGGTACATCTGTAGTCAAGTGTGGGAGGCGAGTAAGTAGCTGCTTCTAAGCGTGTTGCAGAACTTGGGGGAAAAGGGGAAAGCCCCCAGTTTAGCACCAAAGGTCCCGGGCAAACTGGGACAGTTGCCATACCAGATGGAGACACTGCTCCGAGACCAGGCAAGCAGGCTGGGAGCGCCCGAGTCCCAGCCCCTGTGGGTCTCCTGCACAGAGGTGCAAAGTCTCCGGGCCCCAAGCAGCCCGGGGAAGGAAATCCCTGCACCTCCTCTGCAGCCAGGCCTCTGGCCCAGGGGGTGTGACCCTCAGTTCTCTTAGGCAAGGGACCTCCAGCCAGCCTGTGGCAGGGATCAGGCCAAAGCTCTGCCCACCCCGCTGCCCGCAAGGACTTATTTGGCCTCTGTCGCCTCACCGAACGCTGCACATGGAGCAGCCTCTGCCAACCAGGGAGGGCTGCATGTTCCCGGGAGGGGAGGGCACTGTCCCAGGCCGGTGCCTGCCTCCCCACCTGAAGGACCGCAGGGCCAGCACGGATCCCATCCCCAGGGTACAGGGGTACCAACCTGGCCCTGACTCCGGCCCTGCAACGGGCACACACGTGGGCATTTAGGGCTGCCCTGGCTCTTGTCCCCAGCAGCGACAGAAGCTGTGATCGAAGTTCTCGCCAGACCCGTCCAAGCCACCCAAAGCCCGGGCTCAGTCTCAAGCTCTGGGTGGACTTGGCTGACCCTGAGCAGGCGGAGCCCCCGTCACTGGGAAATTTACCTAAAATCAGGAAGTTGCTCACCACTTTGAGTCGCCTCGATGTTGGCTAAACTAATAGTAATTGCATTTAAAAAGGTGTCTGCCTTTACTCTTACCTGAGACTTTGGCATTCAAAGCGTCTGTCAGTTCAGTCGTCAAGAGTAGTTCCTGCTGTGTCACATTTAGGTGGGTCTAACCCGACATTCAGGCCAGACGAGGGTCAGGCGAGGGCTGGGTGAGGGCTCAGGCCCAGCTCTGGTTTGTGCTGTCCAGGGTTTGAGTCCCAGGCCCGCTTTGGCCTTTTCACTGGTTTGTGTGTCTCAGTTTCCCCACGAGGACGACCAGAATAGCTAGTGCGTGTTAGCGCTGTCCCCGCGGACCACGAGCACGCGCTGCACGATCTGTTTCCGCCAGCCACGTTCAGCGACTCATGACAACGACCGTCACGATGCTGCCCGCGGGGAGTGTCAGGCCTGGCCCGCCCGGGACCGCGGGGTGCCCCGGCCCCGACGCCACTCCTCTCCCCTGTCCGCCCCGGCCCCGCCCCTCCCGTCCGCGCCCACCCCCCAGCCCCGCGCCGCGGCTCGGCTCGTCCCCCCGCGGCCACACGGGGGCGCAGCCGGACAGCGGGCGAGGGCGGGGAGGGGCGGGAGGACCGGGACGGGGAGAGGACGGAGCGGGGCGGGGAACGGGGCGCCGGGGAGGCGGGGGTCTGGCGTGTGGCGGGGCAGGTGGGGGGGGGACGGGCAGGTGGAGGATGGGGCGGGAGGCGGGCCCAGGAGGTCGGGCCTCGGGCGAAACATGGGGAGAAGGCCTGAGGGGTCACCGGGAGCGGAGCCTTCAGCCCCGCGGCATTTCCCTGCCAGGGCTGGGGGTGCGCTGGGCCCCACGGCCCCCTGGAAGGGGTGCGGGCTCTCGGGAGCTCCTGCCAAGGCTGCCCCGCCCAGGGCCCCGGGCAGAGGGTCCCAGAGCCGGGCGTGCAGCTGGGGGCGCCGGGCCCACCTGGCAAAGCCCAGGCAGCGCCGGAAAGTGGGAGGCGGGGCCTTTCCCTCCTCCGCGTTTAAGGCTTCAGGTGGCCCTGTGGCCTGGCGGGCCGTGGAAGGCGGAGGACGTGGGTGTGGTGGGCCCTGCCGGGCACCAGGTGCTCCTGCCAGGCCCGGCGCGCGCCAGGCCCCACCCCAGCGCCTGGCCGGGTGCAGACGGGTGCGCTGCTGTCTGCCCAGCCCCCACCCCGCTAGGTCCGTGGCTCAGGGCAGATTCCCAAACCTACCCCAGGATGAGGGCAGCTGCTGCCACACTGCACTGGCTGGTGAGAGGGCGGGGACGTAGGCTCCTTCCTGGGGACCGTCTCCAGCCTGTCTGCCCAGTGCACGCCCGGTGAGGGATGCAACCCGGCGTCTCCCCCAGTGCCCCGTAAGCAGGGTGGGCCCCGTCGGGCTGGCACGGCGTCTCCATCTGAGCCAACCCCGCAACGGCAGGAGCAGCCCCCTCCCCGCTATGACTCAGCACACACACCTGTGCGGTTCAGGCCAGCCCAACAGGTAGAATCTTCTCTTCTCTCCACAAAGGATGAAGGTTTCCCTCGGCAGAGCGAGGCTTCCCAAGGCCCTCAGCAGACCTCATGGTCACCCACATCTCAGACCCGCGGTCTGAGCCTTGGGGCAGGCCCTGCCCCGGGAGAGAAGGGACAGGATGGCAGGACACGGCTGTGGCTCTAGTCAGGTCCCTGCCTGGCTGGGACAGTATGTTTCCCCAGCTGCACTGACCAGTCAGAACTCAGCCGCACTGACCAGTCAGGACGCAACGCCACGGACCAATCAGGACTCAGCTCCACTGACCAATCAGGACTCAGCTGTATCGACCAACCAGGACTCAGCTGCACTGACCAATCAGAACTCAGCCGCACGGACCAATCAGACTCAACCGTATTGACCAATCAGGACGCAACAGCACTGACCAATCAGAGCTCAGCCTTACCGACCAATCAGGACTCAGCCTCACTGACCAATCAGGACACAACTGCACTGACCAATCAGGATTCAGCTGCATTGACCAATCAGGACTCACCTGCACTGACCAATCACCACTCAGCTGTATAGACCAATCAGGACTCAGCTGTACTGACCAATCAGAACTCAGCCTTACTGACCAATCAGGACTCACCTGCACTGACCAATCAGAACTCAGCCTCACTGACCTATCAGGACTCACCTGCACTGACCAATCAGAACTCAGCCTCACTGACCAATCAGAATTCAGCCACATTGACCAATCAGGACTCAGCTGCACTGACCAATAAGAACTCAGCTGTATTGACCAATCAGGACTCAGCTGCACTGACCAATCCAGACACAACTGCAATGACCAATCAGGACTCAGCTGCTCTGACCAATCAGGACAAACTGCTCTGACCAATCAGGACGCAGCTGTATTCACCAATCAGGACTCGGCTGCACTGACCAATCAGAACTCGGCTCTATTGACCAATGAGGACTCAGCTGCACTGACCAATCAGAACTCAGCCGCACTGAGCAATCAGGACACGGCAGCACTGACCAATTAGAATTCAGCCACACTGACCAGTCAGAGCACAACTGCACTGACCTATCAGGACTCAGCTGCACTGTCCAGGTGCTCTGTCCAGCCCTGGCTCCCTTCTGCCTGGACCCCCATCGTGGTGTGGAGGTCGCCCCCCTGCCACCCGGGATGGGAAGGGACCCGCAGTGCCGCCGGCCAGGGTGGCCTCTGCGCACCTGGCTGAGGCATCAGCACCAAGACGGGGTCTGGGGAGGCCTCGGGAGGGTCCTGCCATACCCTGACCTTCGTTCCTATGTCACCGAGGCTGCACAGGAAAGGAGCAGACACATGACGCCAGAGGTGAACAGGCGAGTCATCCTTCCAATGTCACAGAGCACACGATGGGGACTCCTGGGACTGCAGGACACGGTCTGCCATAAGTGTCCAGGGTGACAGGGTCAGACAGTCGGGGGAAGGCATCTTATTTCCAAACTCCTTTTATTTGGGGGACCAGAGAGCAGGCTGTCAACACCCCGATACATTATTAAGAATGTGTCACCCCCACCAGGAGGCTGCCAGGGCCTTCAGAAGGGGTGGCACGTCCTTCAGGCGTGGGGAGGCGGCGTGGGTGCCCGTGCTCATGGCCCATTTGCTATTTTAAAAACTACCCGTGAGAGGAGCCCCCACAGCAGAGCTGCACCCCTCCCACCGCTCTCCTGCAGAGAGACTCGCCCAGGGCCCACGGGGGTCCGCAGGCGAGCCAGGGGCCGGGTCTGCCAGTCACCTCACGCTCTCCATGCAGGAACTGCTGCGGGACCCTGGTTCCCCTTCCCTGGGTGGCCTCTGGGTCTGGAAACCAGCTTGGGTTAGAACTGGGCGCGAAAAGGTCATTTTCCACTTGCCCCCACAAAGGCCACCTCGGGCAGAAGAGCGGTGACGTCCTTTTGTTCTCAGATGTGGGCTCCAGGGTGCCCTCACTCTCCCCAGCTCTGCACCACCTTTTCTTCCTTGTCTACGGCGGTACCACCCTGAAGGCGCCCGGTCTTGGCTCATCTCGGACGCTAAGCAGGGTCAGGCCTGGTTAGCACTTGGTGACCCCACCAACCCCAGGCTTCTGTAAAGGCTGCAGTTGCCCCGCCCTGTGGGCGGAAGTCCTGTGCCAACCCCACATCCACAGCCCTCGCTGCGCTCCCTGACTGCACCTGGACAGACCCGGGGCCGTCCTGGGGCAGGACCCCAGGCACAGGCTCTCTGAATCATCTCTGGGTGTCTGGAATAGGTTCTCTGCTCCGACCTGCAGGGCATTCACACCCTGCTTCCCGAGGTCCTGGGTGCTCCTTGCCCACAGGACTGGCAAATAGTGGCAAAATACTGAAATTGTCACCTACAGGTACATCTGTAGTCAAGTGTGGGAGGCGAGTAAGTAGCTGCTTCTAAGCGTGTTGCAGAACTTGGGGGAAAAGGGGAAAGCCCCCAGTTTAGCACCAAAGGTCCCGGGCAAACTGGGACAGTTGCCATACCAGATGGAGACACTGCTCCGAGACCAGGCAAGCAGGCTGGGAGCGCCCGAGTCCCAGCCCCTGTGGGTCTCCTGCACAGAGGTGCAAAGTCTCCGGGCCCCAAGCAGCCCGGGGAAGGAAATCCCTGCACCTCCTCTGCAGCCAGGCCTCTGGCCCAGGGGGTGTGACCCTCAGTTCTCTTAGGCAAGGGACCTCCAGCCAGCCTGTGGCAGGGATCAGGCCAAAGCTCTGCCCACCCCGCTGCCCGCAAGGACTTATTTGGCCTCTGTCGCCTCACCGAACGCTGCAGATGGTGCAGCCTCTGCCAACCAGGGAGGGCTGCATGTTCCCGGGAGGGGAGGGCACTGTCCCAGGCCGGTGCCTGCCTCCCCACCTGAAGGACCGCAGGGCCAGCACGGATCCCATCCCCAGGGTACAGGGGTACCAACCTGGCCCTGACTCCGGCCCTGCAACGGGCACACACGTGGGCATTTAGGGCTGCCCTGGCTCTTGTCCCCAGCAGCGACAGAAGCTGTGATCGAAGCTCTCGCCAGACCCGTCCAAGCCACCCAAAGCCCGGGCTCAGTCTCAAGCTCTGGGTGGACTTGGCTGACCCTGAGCAGGCTGAGCCCCCGTCACTAGGAAATTTACCTAAAATCAGGAACTTGCTCACCACTTTGAGTCCCCTCGACGTTGGCTAAACTAATAGTAATTGCATTTAAAAAGGTGTCTGCCTTTACTCTTACCTGAGACTTTGGCATTCAAAGCGTCTGTCAGTTCAGTCGTCAAGAGTAGTTCCTGCTGTGTCACATTTAGGTGGGTCTAACCCGACCTTCAGGCCAGACGAGGGTCAGGCGAGGGCTGGGTGAGGGCTCAGGCCCAGCTCTGGTTTGTGCTGTCCAGGGTTTGAGTCCCAGGCCCGCTTTGGCCTTTTCACTGGTTTGTGTGTCTCAGTTTCCCCACGAGGACGACCAGAATAGCTAGTGCGTGTTAGCGCTGTCCCCGCGGACCACGAGCACGCGCTGCACGATCTGTTTCCGCCAGCCACGTTCAGGGACTCATGACAACGACCGTCACGATGCTGCCCGCGGGGAGTGTAAGGCCTGGCCCGCCCGGGACCGCGGGGTGCCCCGGCCCCGACGCCACTCCTCTACCCTGTCCGCCCCGGCCCCGCCCCTCCCGTCCGCGCCCACCCCCCAGCCCCGCGCCGCAGCTCGGCTCGTCCCCCCGCGGCCACACGGGGGCGCAGCCGGACAGCGGGCGAGGGCGGGGAGGGGCGGGAGGACCGGGACGGGGAGAGGACGGAGAGGGGCGGGGAACGGGGCGCCGGGGAGGCGGGGGTCTGGCGTGTGGCGGGGCAGGTGGGGGGGGGACGGGCAGGTGGAGGATGGGGCGGGAGGCGGGCCCAGGAGGTCGGGCCTCGGGCGAAACATGGGGAGAAGGCCTGAGGGGTCACCGGGAGCGGAGCCTTCAGCCCCGCGGCATTTCCCTGCCAGGGCTGGGGGTGCGCTGGGCCCCACGGCCCCCTGGAAGGGGTGCGGGCTCTCGGGAGCTCCTGCCAAGGCTGCCCCGCCCGGGGCCCCGGGCAGAGGGTCCCAGAGCCGGGCGTGCAGCTGGGGGCGCCGGGCCCACCTGGCAAAGCCCAGGCAGCGCCGGAAAGTGGGAGGCGGGGCCTTTCCCTCCTCCGCGTTTAAGGCTTCAGGTGGCCCTGTGGCCTGGCGGGCCGTGGAAGGCGGAGGAGGTGGGTGTGGTGGGCCCTGCCGGGCACCAGGTGCTCCTGCCAGGCCCGGCGCGCGCCAGGCCCCACCCCAGCGCCTGGCCGGGTGCAGACGGGTGCGCTGCTGTCTGCCCAGCCCCCACCCCGCTAGGTCCGTGGCTCAGGGCAGATTCCCAAACCTACCCCAGGATGAGGGCAGCTGCTGCCACACTGCACTGGCTGGTGAGAGGGCGGGGACGTAGGCTCCTTCCTGGGGACCGTCTCCAGCCTGTCTGCCCAGTGCACGCCCGGTGAGGGATGCAACCCGGCGTCTCCCCCAGTGCCCCGTAAGCAGGGTGGGCCCCGTCGGGCTGGCACGGCGTCTCCATCTGAGCCAACCCCGCAACGGCAGGAGCAGCCCCCTCCCCGCTATGACTCAGCACACACACCTGTGCGGTTCAGGCCAGCCCAACAGGTAGAATCTTCTCTTCTCTCCACAAAGGATGAAGGTTTCCCTCGGCAGAGCGAGGCTTCCCAAGGCCCTCAGCAGACCTCAGGGTCACCCACATCTCGGACCCGCGGTCTGAGCCTTGGGGCAGGCCCTGCCCCGGGAGAGAAGGGACAGGATGGCAGGACACGGCTGTGGCTCTAGTCAGGTCCCTGCCTGGCTGGGACAGTATGTTTCCCCAGCTGCACTGACCAGTCAGAACTCAGCCGCACTGACCAGTCAGGACGCAACGCCACGGACCAATCAGGACTCAGCTCCACTGACCAATCAGGACTCAGCTGTATCGACCAACCAGGACTCAGCTGCACTGACCAATCAGAACTCAGCCGCACGGACCAATCAGACTCAACCATACTGACCAATCAGGACGCAACAGCACTGACCAATCAGAGCTCAGCCTTACCGACCAATCAGGACTCAGCCTCACTGACCAATCAGGACACAACTGCACTGACCAATCAGGATTCAGCTGCATTGACCAATCAGGACTCACCTGCACTGACCAATCACCACTCAGCTGTATAGACCAATCAGGACTCAGCTGTACTGACCAATCAGAACTCAGCCTTACTGACCAATCAGGACTCACCTGCACTGACCAATCAGAACTCAGCCTCACTGACCTATCAGGACTCACCTGCACTGACCAATCAGAACTCAGCCTCACTGACCAATCAGAATTCAGCCACATTGACCAATCAGGACTCAGCTGCACTGACCAATAAGAACTCAGCTGTATTGACCAATCAGGACTCAGCTGCACTGACCAATCCAGACACAACTGCAATGACCAATCAGGACTCAGCTGCGCTGACCAATCAGGACAAACTGCTCTGACCAATCAGGACGCAGCTGTATTCACCAATCAGGACTCGGCTGCACTGACCAATCAGAACTCGGCTCTATTGACCAATGAGGACTCAGCTGCACTGACCAATCAGAGCTCAGCCGCACTGAGCAATCAGGACACGGCAGCACTGACCAATTAGAATTCAGCCGCACTGACCAGTCAGGGCACAACTGCACTGACCTATCAGGACTCAGCTGCACTGTCCAGGTGCTCTGTCCAGCCCTGGCTCCCTTCTGCCTGGACCCCCATCGTGGTGTGGAGGTCGCCCCCCTGCCACCCGGGATGGGAAGGGACCCGCAGTGCCGCCGGCCAGGGTGGCCTCTGCGCACCTGGCTGAGGCATCAGCACCAAGGCGGGGTCTGGGGAGGCCTCGGGAGGGTCCTGCCAAACCCTGACCTTCGTTCCTATGTCACCGAGGCTGCACAGGAAAGGAGCAGACACATGACGCCAGAGGTGAACAGGCGAGTCATCCTTCCAATGTCACAGAGCACACGATGGGGACTCCTGGGACTGCAGGACACGGTCTGCCATAAGTGTCCAGGGTGACAGGGTCAGACAGTCGGGGGAAGGCATCTTATTTCCAAACTCCTTTTATTTGGGGGACCAGAGAGCAGGCTGTCAACACCCCGATACATTATTAAGACTGTGTCACCCCCACCAGGAGGCTGCCAGGGCCTTCAGAAGGGGTGGCAGGTCCTTCAGGCGTGGGGAGGCGGCGTGGGTGCCCGTGCTCATGGCCCATTTGCTATTTTAAAAACTACCCGTGAGAGGAGCCCCCACAGCAGAGCTGCACCCCTCCCACCGCTCTCCTGCAGAGAGACTCGCCCGTGCCCACGGGGGTCCGCAGGTGAGCCAGGGGCCGGGTCTGCCAGTCACCTCGCGCTCTCCATGCAGGAACTGCTGCGGGACCCTGGTCCCCCTTCCCTGGGTGGGCTCTGGGTCTGGAAACCAGCTTGGGTTAGAACTGGGCGCGAAAAGGTCATTTTCCACTTGCCCCCACCAAGGCCACCTCGGGCAGAAGAGCGGTGACGTCCTTTTGTTCTCAGATGTGGGCCTCAGGGTGCCCTCACTCTCCCCAGCTCTGCACCACCTTTTCTTCCTTGTCTACGGCGGTACCACCCTGAAGGCGCCCGGTCTTGGCTCATCTCGGACGCTAAGCAGGGTCAGGCCTGGTTAGCACTTGGTGACCCCACCAACCCCAGGCTTCTGTAAAGGCTGTAGTTGCCCCGCCCTATGGGGGAAGTCCTGTGCCAACCCCACATCCACAGCCCTCGCTGCGCTCCCTGACTGCACCTGGACAGACCCGGGGCCGGTCCTGGGGCAGGACCCCAGGCACAGGCTCTCTGAATCATCTCTGGGTGTCTGGAATAGGTTCTCTGCTCCGACCTGCAGGGCATTCACACCCTGCTTCCCGAGGTCCTGGGTGCTCCTTGCCCACAGGACTGGCAAATAGTGGCAAAATACTGAAATTGTCACCTACAGGTACATCTGTAGTCAAGTGTGGGAGGCGAGTAAGTAGCTGCTTCTAAGCGTGTTGCAGAACTTGGGGGAAAAGGGGAAAGCCCCCAGTTTAGCACCAAAGGTCCCGGGCAAACTGGGACAGTTGCCATACCAGATGGAGACACTGCTCCGAGACCAGGCAAGCAGGCTGGGAGCGCCCGAGTCCCAGCTCCTGTGGGTCTCCTGCACAGAGGTGCAAAGTCTCCGGGCGCCAAGCAGCCCGGGGAAGGAAATCCCTGCACCTCCTCTGCAGCCAGGCCTCTGGCCCAGGGGGTGTGACCCTCAGTTCTCTTAGGCAAGGGACCTCCAGCCAGCCTGTGGCAGGGATCAGGCCAAAGCTCTGCCCACCCCGCTGCCCGCAAGGACTTATTTGGCCTCTGTCGCCTCACCGAACGCTGCACATGGAGCAGCCTCTGCCAACCAGGGAGGGCTGCATGTTCCCGGGAGGGGAGGGCACTGTCCCAGGCCGGTGCCTGCCTCCCCACCTGAAGGACCGCAGGGCCAGCACGGATCCCATCCCCAGGGTACAGGGGTACCAACCTGGCCCTGACTCCAGCCCTGCAACGGGCACACACGTGGGCATTTAGGGCTGCCCTGGCTCTTGTCCCCAGCAGCGACAGAAGCTGTGATCGAAGCTCTCGCCAGACCCATCCAAGGCACCCAAAGCCCGGGCTCAGTCTCAAGCTCTGGGTGGACTTGGCTGACCCTGAGCAGGCTGAGCCCCCGTCACTAGGAAATTTACCTAAAATCAGGAACTTGCTCACCACTTTGAGTCCCCTCGACGTTGGCTAAACTAATAGTAATTGCATTTAAAAACGTGTCTGCCTTTACTCTTACCTGAGACTTTGGCATTCAAAGCGTCTGTCAGTTCAGTCGTCAAGAGTAGTTCCTGCTGTGTCACATTTAGGTGGGTCTAACCCGACATTCAGGCCAGACGAGGGTCAGGCGAGGGCTGGGTGAGGGCTCAGGCCCAGCTCTGGTTTGTGCTGTCCAGGGTTTGAGTCCCAGGCCCGCTTTGGCCTTTTCACTGGTTTGTGTGTCTCAGTTTCCCCACGAGGACGACCAGAATAGCTAGTGCGTGTTAGCGCTGTCCCCGCGGACCACGAGCACGCGCTGCACGATCTGTTTCCGCCAGCCACGTTCAGCGACTCATGACAACGACCGTCACGATGCTGCCCGCGGGGAGTGTAAGGCCTGGCCCGCCCGGGACCGCGGGGTGCCCCGGCCCCGACGCCACTCCTCTCCCCTGTCCGCCCCGGCCCCGCCCCTCCCGTCCGCGCCCACCCCCCAGCCCCGCGCCGCGGCTCGGCTCGTCCCCCCGCGGCCACACGGGGGCGCAGCCGGACAGCGGGCGAGGGCGGGGAGGGGCGGGAGGACCGGGACGGGGAGAGGACGGAGCGGGGCGGGGAACGGGGCGCCGGGGAGGCGGGGGTCTGGCGTGTGGCGGGGCAGGTGGGGGGGGGACGGGCAGGTGGAGGATGGGGCGGGAGGCGGGCCCAGGAGGTCGGGCCTCGGGCGAAACATGGGGAGAAGGCCTGAGGGGTCACCGGGAGCGGAGCCTTCAGCCCCGCGGCATTTCCCTGCCAGGGCTGGGGGTGCGCTGGGCCCCACGGCCCCCTGGAAGGGGTGCGGGCTCTCGGGAGCTCCTGCCAAGGCTGCCCCGCCCAGGGCCCCGGGCAGAGGGTCCCAGAGCCGGGCGTGCAGCTGGGGGCGCCGGGCCCACCTGGCAAAGCCCAGGCAGCGCCGGAAAGTGGGAGGCGGGGCCTTTCCCTCCTCCGCGTTTAAGGCTTCAGGTGGCCCTGTGGCCTGGCGGGCCGTGGAAGGCGGAGGACGTGGGTGTGGTGGGCCCTGCCGGGCACCAGGTGCTCCTGCCAGGCCCGGCGCGCGCCAGGCCCCACCCCAGCGCCTGGCCGGGTGCAGACGGGTGCGCTGCTGTCTGCCCAGCCCCCACCCCGCTAGGTCCGTGGCTCAGGGCAGATTCCCAAACCTACCCCAGGATGAGGGCAGCTGCTGCCACACTGCACTGGCTGGTGAGAGGGCGGGGACGTAGGCTCCTTCCTGGGGACCGTCTCCAGCCTGTCTGCCCAGTGCACGCCCGGTGAGGGATGCAACCCGGCGTCTCCCCCAGTGCCCCGTAAGCAGGGTGGGCCCCGTCGGGCTGGCACGGCGTCTCCATCTGAGCCAACCCCGCAACGGCAGGAGCAGCCCCCTCCCCGCTATGACTCAGCACACACACCTGTGCGGTTCAGGCCAGCCCAACAGGTAGAATCTTCTCTTCTCTCCACAAAGGATGAAGGTTTCCCTCGGCAGAGCGAGGCTTCCCAAGGCCCTCAGCAGACCTCATGGTCACCCACATCTCAGACCCGCGGTCTGAGCCTTGGGGCAGGCCCTGCCCCGGGAGAGAAGGGACAGGATGGCAGGACACGGCTGTGGCTCTAGTCAGGTCCCTGCCTGGCTGGGACAGTATGTTTCCCCAGCTGCACTGACCAGTCAGAACTCAGCCGCACTGACCAGTCAGGACGCAACGCCACGGACCAATCAGGACTCAGCTCCACTGACCAATCAGGACTCAGCTGTATCGACCAACCAGGACTCAGCTGCACTGACCAATCAGAACTCAGCCGCACGGACCAATCAGACTCAACCGTATTGACCAATCAGGACGCAACAGCACTGACCAATCAGAGCTCAGCCTTACCGACCAATCAGGACTCAGCCTCACTGACCAATCAGGACACAACTGCACTGACCAATCAGGATTCAGCTGCATTGACCAATCAGGACTCACCTGCACTGACCAATCACCACTCAGCTGTATAGACCAATCAGGACTCAGCTGTACTGACCAATCAGAACTCAGCCTTACTGACCAATCAGGACTCACCTGCACTGACCAATCAGAACTCAGCCTCACTGACCTATCAGGACTCACCTGCACTGACCAATCAGAACTCAGCCTCACTGACCAATCAGAATTCAGCCACATTGACCAATCAGGACTCAGCTGCACTGACCAATAAGAACTCAGCTGTATTGACCAATCAGGACTCAGCTGCACTGACCAATCCAGACACAACTGCAATGACCAATCAGGACTCAGCTGCTCTGACCAATCAGGACAAACTGCTCTGACCAATCAGGACGCAGCTGTATTCACCAATCAGGACTCGGCTGCACTGACCAATCAGAACTCGGCTCTATTGACCAATGAGGACTCAGCTGCACTGACCAATCAGAACTCAGCCGCACTGAGCAATCAGGACACGGCAGCACTGACCAATTAGAATTCAGCCACACTGACCAGTCAGAGCACAACTGCACTGACCTATCAGGACTCAGCTGCACTGTCCAGGTGCTCTGTCCAGCCCTGGCTCCCTTCTGCCTGGACCCCCATCGTGGTGTGGAGGTCGCCCCCCTGCCACCCGGGATGGGAAGGGACCCGCAGTGCCGCCGGCCAGGGTGGCCTCTGCGCACCTGGCTGAGGCATCAGCACCAAGACGGGGTCTGGGGAGGCCTCGGGAGGGTCCTGCCATACCCTGACCTTCGTTCCTATGTCACCGAGGCTGCACAGGAAAGGAGCAGACACATGACGCCAGAGGTGAACAGGCGAGTCATCCTTCCAATGTCACAGAGCACACGATGGGGACTCCTGGGACTGCAGGACACGGTCTGCCATAAGTGTCCAGGGTGACAGGGTCAGACAGTCGGGGGAAGGCATCTTATTTCCAAACTCCTTTTATTTGGGGGACCAGAGAGCAGGCTGTCAACACCCCGATACATTATTAAGAATGTGTCACCCCCACCAGGAGGCTGCCAGGGCCTTCAGAAGGGGTGGCACGTCCTTCAGGCGTGGGGAGGCGGCGTGGGTGCCCGTGCTCATGGCCCATTTGCTATTTTAAAAACTACCCGTGAGAGGAGCCCCCACAGCAGAGCTGCACCCCTCCCACCGCTCTCCTGCAGAGAGACTCGCCCAGGGCCCACGGGGGTCCGCAGGTGAGCCAGGGGCCGGGTCTGCCAGTCACCTCACGCTCTCCATGCAGGAACTGCTGCGGGACCCTGGTTCCCCTTCCCTGGGTGGCCTCTGGGTCTGGAAACCAGCTTGGGTTAGAACTGGGCGCGAAAAGGTCATTTTCCACTTGCCCCCACAAAGGCCACCTCGGGCAGAAGAGCGGTGACGTCCTTTTGTTCTCAGATGTGGGCTCCAGGGTGCCCTCACTCTCCCCAGCTCTGCACCACCTTTTCTTCCTTGTCTACGGCGGTACCACCCTGAAGGCGCCCGGTCTTGGCTCATCTCGGACGCTAAGCAGGGTCAGGCCTGGTTAGCACTTGGTGACCCCACCAACCCCAGGCTTCTGTAAAGGCTGTAGTTGCCCCGCCCTATGGGGGAAGTCCTGTGCCAACCCCACATCCACAGCCCTCGCTGCGCTCCCTGACTGCACCTGGACAGACCCGGGGCCGTCCTGGGGCAGGACCCCAGGCACAGGCTCTCTGAATCATCTCTGGGTGTCTGGAATAGGTTCTCTGCTCCGACCTGCAGGGCATTCACACCCTGCTTCCTGAGGTCCTGGGTGCTCCTTGCCCACAGGACTGGCAAATAGTGGCAAAATACTGAAATTGTCACCTACAGGTACATCTGTAGTCAAGTGTGGGAGGCGAGTAAGTAGCTGCTTCTAAGCGTGTTGCAGAACTTGGGGGAAAAGGGGAAAGCCCCTAGTTTAGCACCAAAGGTCCCGGGCAAACTGGGACAGTTGCCATACCAGATGGAGACACTGCTCCGAGACCAGGCAAGCAGGCTGGGAGCGCCCGAGTCCCAGCCCCTGTGGGTCTCCTGCACAGAGGTGCAAAGTCTCCGGGCCCCAAGCAGCCCGGGGAAGGAAATCCCTGCACCTCCTCTGCAGCCAGGCCTCTGGCCCAGGGGGTGTGACCCTCAGTTCTCTTAGGCAAGGGACCTCCAGCCAGCCTGTGGCAGGGATCAGGCCAAAGCTCTGCCCACCCCGCTGCCCGCAAGGACTTATTTGGCCTCCGTCGCCTCACCGAACGCTGCAGATGGTGCAGCCTCTGCCAACCAGGGAGGGCTGCATGTTCCCGGGAGGGGAGGGCACTGTCCCAGGCCGGTGCCTGCCTCCCCACCTGAAGGACCGCAGGGCCAGCACGGATCCCATCCCCAGGGTACAGGGGTACCAACCTGGCCCTGACTCCGGCCCTGCAACGGGCACACACGTGGGCATTTAGGGCTGCCCTGGCTCTTGTCCCCAGCAGCGACAGAAGCTGTGATCGAAGTTCTCGCCAGACCCGTCCAAGCCACCCAAAGCCCGGGCTCAGTCTCAAGCTCTGGGTGGACTTGGCTGACCCTGAGCAGGCGGAGCCCCCGTCACTGGGAAATTTACCTAAAATCAGGAAGTTGCTCACCACTTTGAGTCGCCTCGATGTTGGCTAAACTAATAGTAATTGCATTTAAAAAGGTGTCTGCCTTTACTCTTACCTGAGACTTTGGCATTCAAAGCGTCTGTCAGTTCAGTCGTCAAGAGTAGTTCCTGCTGTGTCACATTTAGGTGGGTCTAACCCGACATTCAGGCCAGACGAGGGTCAGGCGAGGGCTGGGTGAGGGCTCAGGCCCAGCTCTGGTTTGTGCTGTCCAGGGTTTGAGTCCCAGGCCCGCTTTGGCCTTTTCACTGGTTTGTGTGTCTCAGTTTCCCCACGAGGACGACCAGAATAGCTAGTGCGTGTTAGCGCTGTCCCCGCGGACCACGAGCACGCGCTGCACGATCTGTTTCCGCCAGCCACGTTCAGCGACTCATTACAACGACCGTCACGATGCTGCCCGCGGGGAGTGTCAGGCCTGGCCCGCCCGGGACCGCGGGGTGCCCCGGCCCCGACGCCACTCCTCTCCCCTGTCCGCCCCGGCCCCGCCCCTCCCGTCCGCGCCCACCCCCCAGCCCCGCGCCGCGGCTCGGCTCGTCCCCCCGCGGCCACACGGGGGCGCAGCCGGACAGCGGGCGAGGGCTGGGCGGGGCGGGAGGACCGGGACGGGGAGAGGACGGAGAGGGCCGGGGAATGGGGCGCCGGGGAGGCGGGGGTCTGGCGTGTGGCGGGGCAGGTGGGGGGTGGACGGGCAGGTGGAGGATGGGGCGGGAGGCGGGCCCAGGAGGTCGGGCCTCGGGCGAAACATGGGGAGAAGGCCTGAGGGGTCACCGGGAGCGGAGCCTTCAGCCCCGCGGCATTTCCCTGCCAGGGCTGGGGGTGCGCTGGGCCCCACGGCCCCCTGGAAGGGGTGCGGGCTCTCGGGAGCTCCTGCCAAGGCTGCCCCGCCCGGGGCCCCGGGCAGAGGGTCCCAGTGCCGGGCGTGCAGCTGGAGGCGCCGGGCCCACCTGGGAAAGCCCAGGCAGCGCCGGAAAGGGGGAGGCGGGGCCTTTCCCTCCTCCGCCTTTAAGGCTTCAGGTGGCCCTGTGGCCTGGCGGGCCGTGGAAGGCGGAGGAGGTGGGTGTGGTGGGCCCTGCCGGGCACCAGTTGCTCCTCCCAGGCCCAGCGCGCGCCAGGCCCCACACCAGCGCCTGGCTGGGTGCAGACGGGTGCGCTGCTGTCTGCCCAGCCCCCACCCCGCTAGGTCCGTGGCTCAGGGCAGATTCCCAAACCTACCCCAGGATGAGGGCAGCTGCTGCCACACTGCACTGGCTGGTGAGAGGGCGGGAACGTAGGCTCCTTCCTGGGGACCGTCTCCAGCCTGTCTGCCCAGTGCACGCGCCGTGAGGGATGCAACCCGGCGTCTCCCCCAGTGCCCCGTAAGCAGGGTGGGCCCCGTCGGGCTGGCACGGCGTCTCCATCTGAGCCAACCCCGCAACGGCAGGAGCAGCCCCCTCCCCGCTATGACTCAGCACACACACCTGTGCGGTTCAGGCCAGCCCAACAGGTAGAATCTTCTCTTCTCTCCACAAAGGATGAAGGTTTCCCTCGGCAGAGCGAGGCTTCCCAAGGCCCTCAGCAGACCTCAGGGTCACCCACATCTCGGACCCGCGGTCTGAGCCTTGGGGCAGGCCCTGCCCCGGGAGAGAAGGGACAGGATGGCAGGACACGGCTGTGGCTCTAGTCAGGTCCCTGCCTGGCTGGGACAGTATGTTTCCCCAGCTGCACTGACCAGTCAGAACTCAGCCGCACTGACCAGTCAGGACGCAACGCCACGGACCAATCAGGACTCAGCTCCACTGACCAATCAGGACTCAGCTGTATCGACCAACCAGGACTCAGCTGCACTGACCAATCAGAACTCAGCCGCACGGACCAATCAGACTCAACCGTATTGACCAATCAGGACGCAACAGCACTGACCAATCAGAGCTCAGCCTTACCGACCAATCAGGACTCCCCTGCACTGACCAATCAGAACTCAGCCTTACTGACCAGTCAGGGCACAACTGCACTGACCAATCAGGATTCAGCTGCATTGACCAATCAGGACTCACCTGCACTGACCAATCAGAACTCAGCTGTATAGACCAATCAGACTCAGCTGTACTGACCAATCAGAACTCAGCCTTACTGACCAATCAGGACTCACCTGCACTGACCAATCAGAACTCAGCCTCACTGACCAATCAGGACACAACTGCACTGACCAATCAGGACTCAGCTGCACTGACCAATCAGAATTCAGCCACATTGACCAATCAGGACTCAGCTGCACTGACCAATCCAGACACAACTGCAATGACCTATCAGGACTCAGCTGCGCTGACCAATCAGGACAAACTGCTCTGACCAATCAGGACGCAGCTGTAATCACCAATCAGGACTCGGCTGCACTCACCAATCAGAACTCGGCTCTATTGACCAATGAGGACTCGGCTGCACTGACCAATCAGAACTCAGCCGCACTGAGCAATCAGGACACGGCAGCACTGACCAGTCAGGGCACAACTGCACTGACCTATCAGGACTCAGCTCCACTGTCCAGGTGCTCTGTCCAGCCCTGGCTCCCTTCTGCCTGGACCCCCATCGTGGTGTGGAGGTCGCCCCCCTGCCACCCGGGATGGGAAGGGACCCGCAGTGCCGCCGGCCAGGGTGGCCTCTGCGCACCTGGCTGAGGCATCAGCACCCAGGCGGGGTCTGGGGAGGCCTCGGGAGGGTCCTGCCATACCCTGACCTTCGTTCCTATGTCACCGAGGCTGCACAGGAAAGGAGCAGACACATGACGCCAGAGGTGAACAGGCGAGTCATCCTTCCAATGTCACAGAGCACATGATGGGGACTCCTGGGACTGCAGGACACGGTCTGCCATAAGTGTCCAGGGTGACAGGGTCAGACAGTCGGGGGAAGGCATCTTACTTCCAAACTCCTTTTATTTGGGGGACCAGACAGCAGGCTGTCAACACCCCGATACATTATTAAGAATGTGTCACCCCCACCAGGAGGCTGCCAGGGCCTTCAGAAGGGGTGGCACGTCCTTCAGGCGTGGGGAGGCGGCGTGGGTGCCCGTGCTCATGGCCCATTTGCTATTTTAAAAACTACCCGTGAGAGGAGCCCCCACAGCAGAGCTGCACCCCTCCCACCGCTCTCCTGCAGAGAGACTCGCCCGTGCCCACGGGGGTCCGCAGGTGAGCCAGGGGCCGGGTCTGCCAGTCACCTCGCGCTCTCCATGCAGGAACTGCTGCGGGACCCTGGTCCCCCTTCCCTGGGTGGGCTCTGGGTCTGGAAACCAGCTTGGGTTAGAACTGGGCGCGAAAAGGTCATTTTCCACTTGCCCCCACCAAGGCCACCTCGGGCAGAAGAGCGGTGACGTCCTTTTGTTCTCAGATGTGGGCCCCAGGGTGCCCTCACTCTCCCCAGCTCTGCACCACCTTTTCTTCCTTGTCTACGGCGGTACCACCCTGAAGGCGCCCGGTCTTGGCTCATCTCGGACGCTAAGCAGGGTCAGGCCTGGTTAGCACTTGGTGACCCCACCAACCCCAGGCTTCTGTAAAGGCTGTAGTTGCCCCGCCCTATGGGGGAAGTCCTGTGCCAACCCCACATCCACAGCCCTCGCTGCGCTCCCTGACTGCACCTGGACAGACCCGGGGCCGGTCCTGGGGCAGGACCCCAGGCACAGGCTCTCTGAGTCATCTCTGGGTGTCTGGAATAGGTTCTCTGCTCCGACCTGCAGGGCATTCACACCCTGCTTCCCGAGGTCCTGGGTGCTCCTTGCCCACAGGACTGGCAAATAGTGGCAAAATACTGAAATTGTCACCTACAGGTACATCTGTAGTCAAGTGTGGGAGGCGAGTAAGTAGCTGCTTCTAAGCGTGTTGCAGAACTTGGGGGAAAAGGGGAAAGCCCCCAGTTTAGCACCAAAGGTCCCGGGCAAACTGGGACAGTTGCCATACCAGACGGAGACACTGCTCCGAGACCAGGCAAGCAGGCTGGGAGCGCCCGAGTCCCAGCCCCTGTGGGTCTCCTGCACAGAGGTGCAAAGTCTCCGGGCCCCAAGCAGCCCGGGGAAGGAAATCCCTGCACCTCCTCTGCAGCCAGGCCTCTGGCCCAGGGGGTGTGACCCTCAGTTCTCTTAGGCAAGGGACCTCCAGCCAGCCTGTGGCAGGGATCAGGCCAAAGCTCTGCCCACCCCGCTGCCCGCAAGGACTTATTTGGCCTCTGTCGCCTCACCGAACGCTGCACATGGAGCAGCCTCTGCCAACCAGGGAGGGCTGCATGTTCCCGGGAGGGGAGGGCACTGTCCCAGGCCGTGCCTGCCTCCCCACCTGAAGGACCGCAGGGCCAGCACGGATCCCATCCCCAGGGTACAGGGGTACCAACCTGGCCCTGACTCCAGCCCTGCAACGGGCACACACGTGGGCATTTAGGGCTGCCCTGGCTCTTGTCCCCAGCAGCGACAGAAGCTGTGATCGAAGCTCGCGCCAGACCCGTCCAAGGCACCCAAAGCCCGGGCTCAGTCTCAAGCTCTGGGTGGACTTGGCTGACCCTGAGCAGGCTGAGCCCCCGTCACTAGGAAATTTACCTAAAATCAGGAACTTGCTCACCACTTTGAGTCCCCTCGACGTTGGCTAAACTAATAGTAATTGCATTTAAAAACGTGTCTGCCTTTACTCTTACCTGAGACTTTGGCATTCAAAGCGTCTGTCAGTTCAGTCGTCAAGAGTAGTTCCTGCTGTGTCACATTTAGGTGGGTCTAACCCGACATTCAGGCCAGACGAGGGTCAGGCGAGGGCTGGGTGAGGGCTCAGGCCGAGCTCTGGTTTGTGCTGTCCAGGGTTTGAGTCCCAGGCCCGCTTTGGCCTTTTCACTGGTTTGTGTGTCTCAGTTTCCCCACGAGGACGACCAGAATAGCTAGTGCGTGTTAGCGCTGTCCCCGCGGACCACGAGCACGCGCTGCACGATCTGTTTCCGCCAGCCACGTTCAGCGACTCATTACAACGACCGTCACGATGCTGCCCGCGGGGAGTGTCAGGCCTGGCCCGCCCGGGACCGCGGGGTGCCCCGGCCCCGACGCCACTCCTCTCCCCTGTCCGCCCCGGCCCCGCCCCTCCCGTCCGCACCCACCCCCCAGCCCCGCGCCGCGGCTCGGCTCGTCCCCCCGCGGCCACACGGGGGCGCAGCCGGACAGCGGGCGAGGGCGGGGCGGGGCGGGAGGACCGGGACGGGGAGAGGACGGAGAGGGGCGGGGAACGGGGCGCCGGGGAGGCGGGGGTCTGGCGTGTGGCGGGGCAGGTGGGGGGTGGACGGGCAGGTGGAGGATGGGGCGGGAGGCGAGCCCAGGAGGTCGGGCCTCGGGCGAAACATGGGGAGAAGGCCTGAGGGGTCACCGGGAGCGGAGCCTTCAGCCCCGCGGCATTTCCCTGCCAGGGCTGGGGGTGCGCTGGGCCCCACGGCCCCCTGGAAGGGGTGCGGGCTCTCGGGAGCTCCTGCCAAGTCTGCCCCGCCCGGGGCCCCGGGCAGAGGGTCCCAGTGCCGGGCGTGCAGCTGGAGGCGCCGGGACCACCTGGGAAAGCCCAGGCAGCGCCGGAAACGGGGAGGCGGGGCCTTTCCCTCCTCCGCCTTTAAGGCTTCAGGTGGCCCTGTGGCCTGGCGGGCCGTGGAAGGCGGAGGAGGTGGGTGTGGTGGGCCCTGCCGGGCACCAGGTGCTCCTCCCAGGCCCAGCGCGCGCCAGGCCCCACACCAGCGCCTGGCCGGGTGCAGACGGGTGCGCTGCTGTCTGCCCAGCCCCCACCCCGCTAGGTCCGTGGCTCAGGGCAGATTCCCAAACCTACCCCAGGATGAGGGCAGCTGCTGCCACACTGCACTGGCTGGTGAGAGGGCGGGGACGTAGGCTCCTTCCTGGGGACCGTCTCCAGCCTGTCTTCCCAGTGCACGCGCGGTGAGGGATGCAACCCGGCGTCTCCCCCAGTGCCCCGTAAGCAGGGTGGGCCCCGTCGGGCTGGCACGGCATCTCCATCTGAGCCAACCCCGCAACGGCAGGAGCAGCCCCCTCCCCGCTATGACTCAGCACACACACCTGTGCGGTTCAGGCCAGCCCAACAGGTAGAATCTTCTCTTCTCTCCACAAAGGATGAAGGTTTCCCTCGGCAGAGCGAGGCTTCCCAAGGCCCTCAGCAGACCTCAGGGTCACCCACATCTCGGACCCGCGGTATGAGCCTTGGGGCAGGCCCTGCCCCGGGAGAGAAGGGACAGGATGGCAGGACACGGCTGTGGCTCTAGTCAGGTCCCTGCCTGGCTGGGACAGTATGTTTCCCCAGCTGCACTGACCAGTCAGGACGCAACGCCACGGACCAATCAGGACTCAGCTCCACTGACCAATCAGGACTCAGCTGTATCGACCAACCAGGACTCAGCTGCACTGACCAATCAGAACTCAGCCGCACTGACCAATCAGACTCAACCGTATTGACCAACCAGGACGCGACAGCACTGACCAATCAGAGCTCAGCCTTACCGACCAATCAGGACTCACCTGCAATGACCAATCAGAACTCAGCCTCACTGACCAATCAGGACACAACTGCACTGACCAATCAGGATTCAGCTGCATTGACCAATCAGGACTCACCTGCACTCACCAATCAGAACTCAGCTGTATAGACCAATCAGGACTCAGCTGTACTGACCAATCAGAACTCAGCCTTACTGACCAATCAGGACTCACCTGCACTGACCAATCAGAACTCAGCCTCACTGACCAATCAGGACACAACTGCACTGACCAATCAGGACTCAGCGGCACTGACCAATAAGAACTCAGCTGTATTGACCAATCAGGACTCAGCTGCACTGACCAATCCAGACACAACTGCAATGACCAATCAGGACTCAGCTGCTCTGACCAATCAGGACAAACTGCTCTGACCAATCAGGACGCAGCTGCATTCACCAATCAGGACTCGGCTGCACTGACCAATCAGAACTCAGCTCTATTGACCAGTGAGGACTCGGCTGCACTGACCAATCAGAACTCAGCCGCACTGACCAATCAGGACACGGCAGCACTGACCAGTCAGGGCACAACTGCACTGACCTATCAGGACTCAGCTGCACTGTCCAGGTGCTCTGTCCAGCCCTGGCTCCCTTCTGCCTGGACCCCCATCGTGGTGTGGAGGTCGCCCCCCCTGCCACCAGGGATGGGAAGGGACCCGCAGTGCCGCCGGCCAGGGTGGCCTCTGCGCACCTGGCTGAGGCATCAGCACCCAGGCGGGGTCTGGGGAGGCCTCGGGAGGGTCCTGCCATACCCTGACCTTCGTTCCTATGTCACCGAGGCTGCACAGGAAAGGAGCAGACACATGACGCCAGAGGTGAACAGGCGAGTCATCCTTCCAATGTCACAGAGCACATGATGGGGACTCCTGGGACTGCAGGACATGGTCTGCCATAAGTGTCCAGGGTGACAGGGTCAGACAGTCGGGGGGAAGGCATCTTATTTCCAAACTCCTTTTATTTGGGGGACCAGAGAGCAGGCTGTCAACACCCCGATACATTATTAAGAATGTGTCACCCCCACCAGGAGGCTGCCAGGGCCTTCAGAAGGGGTGGCACGTCCTTCAGGCGTGGGGAGGCGGCGTGGGTGCCCGTGCTCATGGCCCATTTGCTATTTTAAAAACTACCCGTGAGAGGAGCCCCCACAGCACAGCTGCACCCCTCCCACCGCTCTCCTGCAGAGAGACTCGCCCGTGCCCACGGGGGGCCGCAGGTGAGCCAGGGGCCGGGTCTGCCAGTCACCTCGCGCTCTCCATGCAGGAACTGCTGCGGGACCCTGGTTCCCCTTCCCTGGGTGGGCTCTGGGTCTGGAAACCAGCTTGGGTTAGAACTGGGCGCGAAAAGGTCATTTTCCACTTGCCCCCACCAAGGCCACCTCGGGCAGAAGAGCGGTGACGTCCTTTTGTTCTCAGATGTGGGCCCCAGGGTGCCCTCACTCTCCCCAGCTCTGCACCACCTTTTCTTCCTTGTCTATGGCGGTACCACCCTGAAGGCGCCCGGTCTTGGCTCATCTCGGACGCTAAGCAGGGTCAGGCCTGGTTAGCACTTGGTGACCCCACCAACCCCAGGCTTCTGTAAAGGCTGTAGTTGCCCCGCCCTATGGGGGAAGTCCTGTGCCAACCCCACATCCACAGCCCTCGCTGCGCTCCCTGACTGCACCTGGACAGACCCGGGGCCGGTCCTGGGGCAGGACCCCAGGCACAGGCTCTCTGAATCATCTCTGGGTGTCTGGAATAGGTTCTCTGCTCCGACCTGCAGGGCATTCACACCCTGCTTCCCGAGGTCCTGGGTGCTCCTTGCCCACAGGACTGGCAAATAGTGGCAAAATACTGAAATTGTCACCTACAGGTACATCTGTAGTCAAGTGTGGGAGGCGAGTAAGTAGCTGCTTCTAAGCGTGTTGCAGAACTTGGGGGAAAAGGGGAAAGCCCCCAGTTTAGCACCAAAGGTCCCGGGCAAACTGGGACAGTTGCCATACCAGATGGAGACACTGCTCCGAGACCAGGCAAGCAGGCTGGGAGCGCCCGAGTCCCAGCCCCTGTGGGTCTCCTGCACAGAGGTGCAAAGTCTCCGGGCCCCAAGCAGCCCGGGGAAGGAAATCCCTGCACCTCCTCTGCAGCCAGGCCTCTGGCCCAGGGGGTGTGACCCTCAGTTCTCTTAGGCAAGGGACCTCCAGCCAGCCTGTGGCAGGGATCAGGCCAAAGCTCTGCCCACCCCGCTGCCCGCAAGGACTTATTTGGCCTCTGTCGCCTCACCGAACGCTGCACATGGAGCAGCCTCTGCCAACCAGGGAGGGCTGCATGTTCCCGGGAGGGGAGGGCACTGTCCCAGGCCGGTGCCTGCCTCCCCACCTGAAGGACCGCAGGGCCAGCACGGATCCCATCCCCAGGGTACAGGGGTACCAACCTGGCCCTGACTCCAGCCCTGCAACGGGCACACACGTGGGCATTTAGGGCTGCCCTGGCTCTTGTCCCCAGCAGCGACAGAAGCTGTGATCGAAGCTCTCGCCAGACCCGTCCAAGGCACCCAAAGCCCGGGCTCAGTCTCAAGCTCTGGGTGGACTTGGCTGACCCTGAGCAGGCTGAGCCCCCGTCACTAGGAAATTTACCTAAAATCAGGAACTTGCTCACCACTTTGAGTCCCCTCGACGTTGGCTAAACTAATAGTAATTGCATTGAAAAACGTGTCTGCCTTTACTCTTACCTGAGACTTTGACATTCAAAGCGTCTGTCAGTTCAGTCGTCAAGAGTAGTTACTGCTGTGTCACATTTAGGTGGGTCAGGCGAGGGCTGGGTGAGGGCTCAGGCCCAGCTCTGGTTTGTGCTGTCCAGGGTTTGAGTCCCAGGCCCGCTTTGGCCTTTTCACTGGTTTGTGTGTCTCAGTTTCCCCACGAGGACGACCAGAATAGCTAGTGCGTGTTAGCGCTGTCCCCGCGGACCACGAGCAAGGGCTGCACGATCTGTTTCCGCCAGCCACGTTCAGCGACTCATTACAACGACCGTCACGATGCTGCCCGCGGGGAGTGTCAGGCCTGGCCCGCCCGGGACCGCGGGGTGCCCCGGCCCCGACGCCACTCCTCTCCCCTGTCCGCCCCGGCCCCGCCCCTCCCGTCCGCGCCCAGCCCCCAGCCCCGCGCCGCGGCTCGGCTCGTCCCCCCGCGGCCACACGGGGGCGCAGCCGGACAGCGGGCGAGGGCGGGGCGGGGCGGGAGGACCGGGACGGGGAGAGGACGGAGCGGGGCGGGGAACGGGGCGCCGGGGAGGCGGGGGTCTGGCGTTTCGCGGGGCAGGTGGGGGGTGGACGGGCAGGTGAAGGATGGGGCGGGAGGCGAGCCCAGGAGGTCGGGCCTCGGGCGAAACATGGGGAGAAGGCCTGAGGGGTCACCGGGAGCGGAGCCTTCAGCCCCGCGGCATTTCCCTGCCAGGGCTGGGGGTGCGCTGGGCCCCACGGCCCCCTGGAAGGGGTGCGGGCTCTCGGGAGCTCCTGCCAAGTCTGCCCCGCCCGGGGCCCCGGGCGGAGGGTCCCAGTGCCGGGCGTGCAGCTGGAGGCGCCGGGACCACCTGGGAGAGCCCAGGCAGCGCCGGAAAGGGGGAGGGGGGGCCTTTCCCTCCTCCGCGTTTAAGGCTTCAGGTGGCCCTGTGGCCTGGCGGGCCGTGGAAGGCGGAGGAGGTGGGTGTGGTGGGCCCTGCCGGGCACCAGGTGCTCCTGCCAGGCCCAGCGCGCGCCAGGCCCCACCCCAGCGCCTGGCTGGGTGCAGACGGGTGCGCTGCTGTCTGCCCAGCCCCCACCCCGCTAGGTCCGTGGCTCAGGGCAGATTCCCAAACCTACCCCAGGATGAGGGCAGCTGCTGCCACACTGCACTGGCTGGTGAGAGGGCGGGGACGTAGGCTCCTTCCTGGGGACCGTCTCCAGCCTGTCTGCCCAGTGCACGCCCGGTGAGGGATGCAACCCGGCGTCTCCCCCAGTGCCCCGTAAGCAGGGTGGGCCCCGTCGGGCTGGCACGGCATCTCCATCTGAGCCAACCCCGCAACGGCAGGAGCAGCCCCCTCCCCGCTATGACTCAGCACACACACCTGTGCGGTTCAGGCCAGCCCAACAGGTAGAATCTTCTCTTCTCTCCACAAAGGATGAAGGTTTCCCTCGGCAGAGCGAGGCTTCCCAAGGCCCTCAGCAGACCTCAGGGTCACCCACATCTCGGACCCGCGGTATGAGCCTTGGGGCAGGCCCTGCCCCGGGAGAGAAGGGACAGGATGGCAGGACACGGCTGTGGCTCTAGTCAGGTCCCTGCCTGGCTGGGACAGTATGTTTCCCCAGCTGCACTGACCAGTCAGGACGCAACGCCACGGACCAATCAGGACTCAGCTCCACTGACCAATCAGGACTCAGCTGTATCGACCAACCAGGACTCAGCTGCACTGACCAATCAGAACTCAGCCGCACTGACCAATCAGACTCAACCGTATTGACCAACCAGGACGCGACAGCACTGACCAATCAGAGCTCAGCCTTACCGACCAATCAGGACTCACCTGCAATGACCAATCAGAACTCAGCCTCACTGACCAATCAGGACACAACTGCACTGACCAATCAGGATTCAGCTGCATTGACCAATCAGGACTCACCTGCACTCACCAATCAGAACTCAGCTGTATAGACCAATCAGGACTCAGCTGTACTGACCAATCAGAACTCAGCCTTACTGACCAATCAGGACTCACCTGCACTGACCAATCAGAACTCAGCCTCACTGACCAATCAGGACACAACTGCACTGACCAATCAGGACTCAGCGGCACTGACCAATAAGAACTCAGCTGTATTGACCAATCAGGACTCAGCTGCACTGACCAATCCAGACACAACTGCAATGACCAATCAGGACTCAGCTGCTCTGACCAATCAGGACAAACTGCTCTGACCAATCAGGACGCAGCTGCATTCACCAATCAGGACTCGGCTGCACTGACCAATCAGAACTCAGCTCTATTGACCAGTGAGGACTCGGCTGCACTGACCAATCAGAACTCAGCCGCACTGACCAATCAGGACACGGCAGCACTGACCAGTCAGGGCACAACTGCACTGACCTATCAGGACTCAGCTGCACTGTCCAGGTGCTCTGTCCAGCCCTGGCTCCCTTCTGCCTGGACCCCCATCGTGGTGTGGAGGTCGCCCCCCCTGCCACCAGGGATGGGAAGGGACCCGCAGTGCCGCCGGCCAGGGTGGCCTCTGCGCACCTGGCTGAGGCATCAGCACCCAGGCGGGGTCTGGGGAGGCCTCGGGAGGGTCCTGCCATACCCTGACCTTCGTTCCTATGTCACCGAGGCTGCACAGGAAAGGAGCAGACACATGACGCCAGAGGTGAACAGGCGAGTCATCCTTCCAATGTCACAGAGCACATGATGGGGACTCCTGGGACTGCAGGACATGGTCTGCCATAAGTGTCCAGGGTGACAGGGTCAGACAGTCGGGGGGAAGGCATCTTATTTCCAAACTCCTTTTATTTGGGGGACCAGAGAGCAGGCTGTCAACACCCCGATACATTATTAAGAATGTGTCACCCCCACCAGGAGGCTGCCAGGGCCTTCAGAAGGGGTGGCACGTCCTTCAGGCGTGGGGAGGCGGCGTGGGTGCCCGTGCTCATGGCCCATTTGCTATTTTAAAAACTACCCGTGAGAGGAGCCCCCACAGCACAGCTGCACCCCTCCCACCGCTCTCCTGCAGAGAGACTCGCCCGTGCCCACGGGGGGCCGCAGGTGAGCCAGGGGCCGGGTCTGCCAGTCACCTCGCGCTCTCCATGCAGGAACTGCTGCGGGACCCTGGTTCCCCTTCCCTGGGTGGGCTCTGGGTCTGGAAACCAGCTTGGGTTAGAACTGGGCGCGAAAAGGTCATTTTCCACTTGCCCCCACCAAGGCCACCTCGGGCAGAAGAGCGGTGACGTCCTTTTGTTCTCAGATGTGGGCCCCAGGGTGCCCTCACTCTCCCCAGCTCTGCACCACCTTTTCTTCCTTGTCTATGGCGGTACCACCCTGAAGGCGCCCGGTCTTGGCTCATCTCGGACGCTAAGCAGGGTCAGGCCTGGTTAGCACTTGGTGACCCCACCAACCCCAGGCTTCTGTAAAGGCTGTAGTTGCCCCGCCCTATGGGGGAAGTCCTGTGCCAACCCCACATCCACAGCCCTCGCTGCGCTCCCTGACTGCACCTGGACAGACCCGGGGCCGGTCCTGGGGCAGGACCCCAGGCACAGGCTCTCTGAATCATCTCTGGGTGTCTGGAATAGGTTCTCTGCTCCGACCTGCAGGGCATTCACACCCTGCTTCCCGAGGTCCTGGGTGCTCCTTGCCCACAGGACTGGCAAATAGTGGCAAAATACTGAAATTGTCACCTACAGGTACATCTGTAGTCAAGTGTGGGAGGCGAGTAAGTAGCTGCTTCTAAGCGTGTTGCAGAACTTGGGGGAAAAGGGGAAAGCCCCCAGTTTAGCACCAAAGGTCCCGGGCAAACTGGGACAGTTGCCATACCAGATGGAGACACTGCTCCGAGACCAGGCAAGCAGGCTGGGAGCGCCCGAGTCCCAGCCCCTGTGGGTCTCCTGCACAGAGGTGCAAAGTCTCCGGGCCCCAAGCAGCCCGGGGAAGGAAATCCCTGCACCTCCTCTGCAGCCAGGCCTCTGGCCCAGGGGGTGTGACCCTCAGTTCTCTTAGGCAAGGGACCTCCAGCCAGCCTGTGGCAGGGATCAGGCCAAAGCTCTGCCCACCCCGCTGCCCGCAAGGACTTATTTGGCCTCTGTCGCCTCACCGAACGCTGCACATGGAGCAGCCTCTGCCAACCAGGGAGGGCTGCATGTTCCCGGGAGGGGAGGGCACTGTCCCAGGCCGGTGCCTGCCTCCCCACCTGAAGGACCGCGGGGCCAGCACGGATCCCATCCCCAGGGTACAGGGGTACCAACCTGGCCCTGACTCCAGCCCTGCAACGGGCACACACGTGGGCATTTAGGGCTGCCCTGGCTCTTGTCCCCAGCAGCGACAGAAGCTGTGATCGAAGCTCTCGCCAGACCCGTCCAAGGCACCCAAAGCCCGGGCTCAGTCTCAAGCTCTGGGTGGACTTGGCTGACCCTGAGCAGGCTGAGCCCCCGTCACTAGGAAATTTACCTAAAATCAGGAACTTGCTCACCACTTTGAGTCCCCTCGACGTTGGCTAAACTAATAGTAATTGCATTGAAAAACGTGTCTGCCTTTACTCTTACCTGAGACTTTGACATTCAAAGCGTCTGTCAGTTCAGTCGTCAAGAGTAGTTACTGCTGTGTCACATTTAGGTGGGTCAGGCGAGGGCTGGGTGAGGGCTCAGGCCCAGCTCTGGTTTGTGCTGTCCAGGGTTTGAGTCCCAGGCCCGCTTTGGCCTTTTCACTGGTTTGTGTGTCTCAGTTTCCCCACGAGGACGACCAGAATAGCTAGTGCGTGTTAGCGCTGTCCCCGCGGACCACGAGCAAGGGCTGCACGATCTGTTTCCGCCAGCCACGTTCAGCGACTCATTACAACGACCGTCACGATGCTGCCCGCGGGGAGTGTCAGGCCTGGCCCGCCCGGGACCGCGGGGTGCCCCGGCCCCGACGCCACTCCTCTCCCCTGTCCGCCCCGGCCCCGCCCCTCCCGTCCGCGCCCAGCCCCCAGCCCCGCGCCGCGGCTCGGCTCGTCCCCCCGCGGCCACACGGGGGCGCAGCCGGACAGCGGGCGAGGGCGGGGCGGGGCGGGAGGACCGGGACGGGGAGAGGACGGAGCGGGGCGGGGAACGGGGCGCCGGGGAGGCGGGGGTCTGGCGTTTCGCGGGGCAGGTGGGGGGTGGACGGGCAGGTGAAGGATGGGGCGGGAGGCGAGCCCAGGAGGTCGGGCCTCGGGCGAAACATGGGGAGAAGGCCTGAGGGGTCACCGGGAGCGGAGCCTTCAGCCCCGCGGCATTTCCCTGCCAGGGCTGGGGGTGCGCTGGGCCCCACGGCCCCCTGGAAGGGGTGCGGGCTCTCGGGAGCTCCTGCCAAGTCTGCCCCGCCCGGGGCCCCGGGCGGAGGGTCCCAGTGCCGGGCGTGCAGCTGGAGGCGCCGGGACCACCTGGGAGAGCCCAGGCAGCGCCGGAAAGGGGGAGGGGGGGCCTTTCCCTCCTCCGCGTTTAAGGCTTCAGGTGGCCCTGTGGCCTGGCGGGCCGTGGAAGGCGGAGGAGGTGGGTGTGGTGGGCCCTGCCGGGCACCAGGTGCTCCTGCCAGGCCCAGCGCGCGCCAGGCCCCACCCCAGCGCCTGGCTGGGTGCAGACGGGTGCGCTGCTGTCTGCCCAGCCCCCACCCCGCTAGGTCCGTGGCTCAGGGCAGATTCCCAAACCTACCCCAGGATGAGGGCAGCTGCTGCCACACTGCACTGGCTGGTGAGAGGGCGGGGACGTAGGCTCCTTCCTGGGGACCGTCTCCAGCCTGTCTGCCCAGTGCACGCCCGGTGAGGGATGCAACCCGGCGTCTCCCCCAGTGCCCCGTAAGCAGGGTGGGCCCCGTCGGGCTGGCACGGCATCTCCATCTGAGCCAACCCCGCAACGGCAGGAGCAGCCCCCTCCCCGCTATGACTCAGCACACACACCTGTGCGGTTCAGGCCAGCCCAACAGGTAGAATCTTCTCTTCTCTCCACAAAGGATGAAGGTTTCCCTCGGCAGAGCGAGGCTTCCCAAGGCCCTCAGCAGACCTCAGGGTCACCCACATCTCGGACCCGCGGTCTGAGCCTTGGGGCAGGCCCTGCCCCGGGAGAGAAGGGACAGGATGGCAGGACACGGCTGTGGCTCTAGTCAGGTCCCTGCCTGGCTGGGACAGTATGTTTCCCCAGCTGCACTGACCAGTCAGAACTCAGCCGCACTGACCAGTCAGGACGCAACGCCACGGACCAATCAGGACTCAGCTCCACTGACCAATCAGGACTCAGCTGTATCGACCAACCAGGACTCAGCTGCACTGACCAATCAGAACTCAGCCGCACTGACCAATCAGACTCAACCGTATTGACCAATCAGGACGCAACAGCACTGACCAATCAGAGCTCAGCCTTACCGACCAATCAGGACTGACCTGCACTGACCAATCAGAACTCAGCCTCACTGACCAATCAGGACACAACTGCACTGACCAATCAGGATTCAGCTGCATTGACCAATCAGGACTCACCTGCACTGACCAATCAGAACTCAGCTGTATAGAACAATCAGGACTCAGCTGCACTGACCAATCCAGACACAACTGCAATGACCAATCAGGACTCAGCTGCGCTGACCAATCAGGACAAACTGCTCTGACCAATCAGGACGCAGCTGTATTCACCTATCAGGATTCGGCCGCACTGAACAATCAGAACTCAGCCTTACTGACCAATCAGGACTCACCTGCACTGACCAATGAGAACTCAGCCTCACTGACCAATCAGGACACAACTGCACTGACCAATCAGGACTCAGCTGCACTGACCAATCAGAATTCAGCCACATTGACCAATCAGGACTCAGCTGCACTGACCAATAAGAACTCAGCTGTATTGACCAATCAGGACTCAGCTGCACTGACCAATCCAGACACAACTGCAATGACCAATCAGGACGCAGCTGCGCTGACCAATCAGGACAAACTGCTCTGAACAATCAGGACGCAGCTGTATTCACCAATCAGGATTCGGCTGCACTGACCAATCAGAACTCGGCTCTATTGACCAATGAGGACTCAGCTGCACTGACCAATCAGAACTCAGCCGCACTGAGCAATCAGGACATGGCAGCACTGACCAATCAGAATTCAGCCGCACTGACCAGTCAGGGCACAACTGCACTGACCTATCAGGACTCAGCTGCACTGTCCAGGTGCTCTGTCCAGCCCTGGCTCCCTTCTGCCTGGACCCCCATCGTGGAGTGGAGGTCGCCCCCCTGCCACCCGGGATGGGAAGGGACCCGCAGTGCCGCCGGCCAGGGTGGCCTCTGCGCACCTGGCTGAGGCATCAGCACCCAGGCGGGGTCTGGGGAGGCCTCGGGAGGGTCCTGCCATACCCTGACCTTCATTCCTATGTCACCGAGGCTGCACAGGAAAGGAGCAGACACATGACGCCAGAGGTGAACAGGCGAGTCATCCTTCCAATGTCACAGAGCACATGATGGGGACTCCTGGGTCTGCAGGACACGGTCTGCCATAAGTGTCCAGGGTGACAGGGTCAGACAGTCGGGGGAAGGCATCTTATTTCCAAACTCCTTTTCTTTGGGGGACCAGAGAGCAGGCTGTCAACACCCCGATACATTATTAAGAATGTGTCACCCCCACCAGGAGGCTGCCAGGGCCTTCAGAAGGGGTGGCACGTCCTTCAGGCGTGGGGAGGCGGCGTGGGTGCCCGTGCTCATGGCCCATTTGCTATTTTAAAAACTACCCGTGAGAGGAGCCCCCACAGCAGAGCTGCACCCCTCCCACCGCTCTCCTGCAGAGAGACTCGCCCAGGGCCCACGGGGGTCCGCAGGCGAGCCAGGGGCCGGGTCTGCCAGTCACCTCACGCTCTCCATGCAGGAACTGCTGCGGGACCCTGGTTCCCCTTCCCTGGGTGGCCTCTGGGTCTGGAAACCAGCTTGGGTTAGAACTGGGCGCGAAAAGGTCATTTTCCACTTGCCCCCACAAAGGCCACCTCGGGCAGAAGAGCGGTGACGTCCTTTTGTTCTCAGATGTGGGCTCCAGGGTGCCCTCACTCTCCCCAGCTCTGCACCACCTTTTCTTCCTTGTCTACGGCGGTACCACCCTGAAGGCGCCCGGTCTTGGCTCATCTCGGACGCTAAGCAGGGTCAGGCCTGGTTAGCACTTGGTGACCCCACCAACCCCAGGCTTCTGTAAAGGCTGTAGTTGCCCCGCCCTATGGGGGAAGTCCTGTGCCAACCCCACATCCACAGCCCTCGCTGCGCTCCCTGACTGCACCTGGACAGACCCGGGGCCGTCCTGGGGCAGGACCCCAGGCACAGGCTCTCTGAATCATCTCTGGGTGTCTGGAATAGGTTCTCTGCTCCGACCTGCAGGGCATTCACACCCTGCTTCCCGAGGTCCTGGGTGCTCCTTGCCCACAGGACTGGCAAATAGTGGCAAAATACTGAAATTGTCACCTACAGGTACATCTGTAGTCAAGTGTGGGAGGCGAGTAAGTAGCTGCTTCTAAGCGTGTTGCAGAACTTGGGGGAAAAGGGGAAAGCCCCCAGTTTAGCACCAAAGGTCCCGGGCAAACTGGGACAGTTGCCATACCAGATGGAGACACTGCTCCGAGACCAGGCAAGCAGGCTGGGAGCGCCCGAGTCCCAGCCCCTGTGGGTCTCCTGCACAGAGGTGCAAAGTCTCCGGGCCCCAAGCAGCCCGGGGAAGGAAATCCCTGCACCTCCTCTGCAGCCAGGCCTCTGGCCCAGGGGGTGTGACCCTCAGTTCTCTTAGGCAAGGGACCTCCAGCCAGCCTGTGGCAGGGATCAGGCCAAAGCTCTGCCCACCCCGCTGCCCGCAAGGACTTATTTGGCCTCTGTCGCCTCACCGAACGCTGCAGATGGTGCAGCCTCTGCCAACCAGGGAGGGCTGCATGTTCCCGGGAGGGGAGGGCACTGTCCCAGGCCGGTGCCTGCCTCCCCACCTGAAGGACCGCAGGGCCAGCACGGATCCCATCCCCAGGGTACAGGGGTACCAACCTGGCCCTGACTCCGGCCCTGCAACGGGCACACACGTGGGCATTTAGGGCTGCCCTGGCTCTTGTCCCCAGCAGCGACAGAAGCTGTGATCGAAGTTCTCGCCAGACCCGTCCAAGCCACCCAAAGCCCGGGCTCAGTCTCAAGCTCTGGGTGGACTTCGCTGACCCTGAGCAGGCGGAGCCCCCGTCACTGGGAAATTTACCTAAAATCAGGAAGTTGCTCACCACTTTGAGTCGCCTCGATGTTGGCTAAACTAATAGTAATTGCATTTAAAAAGGTGTCTGCCTTTACTCTTACCTGAGACTTTGGCATTCAAAGCGTCTGTCAGTTCAGTCGTCAAGAGTAGTTCCTGCTGTGTCACATTTAGGTGGGTCTAACCCGACATTCAGGCCAGACGAGGGTCAGGCGAGGGCTGGGTGAGGGCTCAGGCCCAGCTCTGGTTTGTGCTGTCCAGGGTTTGAGTCCCAGGCCCGCTTTGGCCTTTTCACTGGTTTGTGTGTCTCAGTTTCCCCACGAGGACGACCAGAATAGCTAGTGCGTGTTAGCGCTGTCCCCGCGGACCACGAGCACGCGCTGCACGATCTGTTTCCGCCAGCCACGTTCAGCGACTCATTACAACGACCGTCACGATGCTGCCCGCGGGGAGTGTCAGGCCTGGCCCGCCCGGGACCGCGGGGTGCCCCGGCCCCGACGCCACTCCTCTCCCCTGTCCGCCCCGGCCCCGCCCCTCCCGTCCGCGCCCACCCCCCAGCCCCGCGCCGCGGCTCGGCTCGTCCCCCCGCGGCCACACGGGGGCGCAGCCGGACAGCGGGCGAGGGCTGGGCGGGGCGGGAGGACCGGGACGGGGAGAGGACGGAGAGGGCCGGGGAATGGGGCGCCGGGGAGGCGGGGGTCTGGCGTGTGGCGGGGCAGGTGGGGGGTGGACGGGCAGGTGGAGGATGGGGCGGGAGGCGGGCCCAGGAGGTCGGGCCTCGGGCGAAACATGGGGAGAAGGCCTGAGGGGTCACCGGGAGCGGAGCCTTCAGCCCCGCGGCATTTCCCTGCCAGGGCTGGGGGTGCGCTGGGCCCCACGGCCCCCTGGAAGGGGTGCGGGCTCTCGGGAGCTCCTGCCAAGTCTGCCCCGCCCGGGGCCCCGGGCAGAGGGTCCCAGTGCCGGGCGTGCAGCTGGAGGCGCCGGGCCCACCTGGGAAAGCCCAGGCAGCGCCGGAAAGGGGGAGGCGGGGCCTTTCCCTCCTCCGCGTTTAAGGCTTCAGGTGGCCCTGTGGCCTGGCGGGCCGTGGAAGGCGGAGGAGGTGGGTGTGGTGGGCCCTGCCGGGCACCAGGTGCTCCTCCCAGGCCCAGCGCGCGCCAGGCCCCACACCAGCGCCTGGCTGGGTGCAGACGGGTGCGCTGCTGTCTGCCCAGCCCCCACCCCGCTAGGTCCGTGGCTCAGGGCAGATTCCCAAACCTACCCCAGGATGAGGGCAGCTGCTGCCACACTGCACTGGCTGGTGAGAGGGCGGGAACGTAGGCTCCTTCCTGGGGACCGTCTCCAGCCTGTCTGCCCAGTGCACGCGCCGTGAGGGATGCAACCCGGCGTCTCCCCCAGTGCCGCGTAAGCAGGGTGGGCCCCGTCGGGCTGGCACGGCGTCTCCATCTGAGCCAACCCCGCAACGGCAGGAGCAGCCCCCTCCCCGCTATGACTCAGCACACACACCTGTGCGGTTCAGGCCAGCCCAACAGGTAGAATCTTCTCTTCTCTCCACAAAGGATGAAGGTTTCCCTCGGCAGAGCGAGGCTTCCCAAGGCCCTCAGCAGACCTCAGGGTCACCCACATCTCGGACCCGCGGTCAGAGCCTTGGGGCAGGCCCTGCCCCGGGAGAGAAGGGACAGGATGGCAGGACACGGCTGTGGCTCTAGTCAGGTCCCTGCCTGGCTGGGACAGTATGTTTCCCCAGCTGCACTGACCAGTCAGAACTCAGCCGCACTGACCAGTCAGGACGCAACGCCACGGACCAATCAGGACTCAGCTCCACTGACCAATCAGGACTCAGCTGTATCGACCAACCAGGACTCAGCTGCACTGACCAATCAGAACTCAGCCGCACGGACCAATCAGACTCAACCGTATTGACCAATCAGGACGCAACAGCACTGACCAATCAGAGCTCAGCCTTACCGACCAATCAGGACTCCCCTGCACTGACCAATCAGAACTCAGCCTCACTGACCAGTCAGGACACAACTGCACTGACCAATGAGGATTCAGCTGCATTGACCAATCAGGACTCACCTGCACTGACCAATCAGAACTCAGCTGTATAGACCAATCAGACTCAGCTGTACTGACCAATCAGAACTCAGCCTTACTGACCAATCAGGACTCACCTGCACTGACCAATCAGAACTCAGCCTCACTGACCAATCAGGACACAACTGCACTGACCAATCAGGACTCAGCTGCACTGACCAATCAGAATTCAGCCACATTGACCAATCAGGACTCAGCTGCACTGACCAATAAGAACTCAGCTGTATTGACCAATCAGGACTCAGCTGCACTGACCAATCCAGACACAACTGCAATGACCTATCAGGACTCAGCTGCGCTGACCAATCAGGACAAACTGCTCTGACCAATCAGGACGCAGCTGTAATCACCAATCAGGACTCGGCTGCACTCACCAATCAGAACTCGGCTCTATTGACCAATGAGGACTCGGCTGCACTGACCAATCAGAACTCAGCCGCACTGAGCAATCAGGACACGGCAGCACTGACCAGTCAGGGCACAACTGCACTGACCTATCAGGACTCAGCTCCACTGTCCAGGTGCTCTGTCCAGCCCTGGCTCCCTTCTGCCTGGACCCCCATCGTGGTGTGGAGGTCGCCCCCCTGCCACCCGGGATGGGAAGGGACCCGCAGTGCCGCCGGCCAGGGTGGCCTCTGCGCACCTGGCTGAGGCATCAGCACCAAGGCGGGGTCTGGGGAGGCCTCGGGAGGGTCCTGCCAAACCCTGACCTTCGTTCCTATGTCACCGAGGCTGCACAGGAAAGGAGCAGACACATGACGCCAGAGGTGAACAGGCGAGTCATCCTTCCAATGTCACAGAGCACACGATGGGGACTCCTGGGACTGCAGGACACGGTCTGCCATAAGTGTCCAGGGTGACAGGGTCAGACAGTCGGGGGAAGGCATCTTATTTCCAAACTCCTTTTATTTGGGGGACCAGAGAGCAGGCTGTCAACACCCCGATACATTATTAAGACTGTGTCACCCCCACCAGGAGGCTGCCAGGGCCTTCAGAAGGGGTGGCAGGTCCTTCAGGCGTGGGGAGGCGGCGTGGGTGCCCGTGCTCATGGCCCATTTGCTATTTTAAAAACTACCCGTGAGAGGAGCCCCCACAGCAGAGCTGCACCCCTCCCACCGCTCTCCTGCAGAGAGACTCGCCCGTGCCCACGGGGGTCCGCAGGTGAGCCAGGGGCCGGGTCTGCCAGTCACCTCGCGCTCTCCATGCAGGAACTGCTGCGGGACCCTGGTTCCCCTTCCCTGGGTGGGCTCTGGGTCTGGAAACCAGCTTGGGTTAGAACTGGGCGCGAAAAGGTCATTTTCCACTTGCCCCAACCAAGGCCACCTCGGGCAGAAGAGCGGTGACGTCCTTTTGTTCTCAGATGTGGGCCTCAGGGTGCCCTCACTCTCCCCAGCTCTGCACCACCTTTTCTTCCTTGTCTACGGCGGTACCACCCTGAAGGCGCCCGGTCTTGGCTCATCTCGGACGCTAAGCAGGGTCAGGCCTGGTTAGCACTTGGTGACCCCACCAACCCCAGGCTTCTGTAAAGGCTGTAGTTGCCCCGCCCTATGGGGGAAGTCCTGTGCCAACCCCACATCCACAGCCCTCGCTGCGCTCCCTGACTGCACCTGGACAGACCCGGGGCCGGTCCTGGGGCAGGACCCCAGGCACAGGCTCTCTGAATCATCTCTGGGTGTCTGGAATAGGTTCTCTGCTCCGACCTGCAGGGCATTCACACCCTGCTTCCCGAGGTCCTGGGTGCTCCTTGCCCACAGGACTGGCAAATAGTGGCAAAATACTGAAATTGTCACCTACAGGTACATCTGTAGTCAAGTGTGGGAGGCGAGTAAGTAGCTGCTTCTAAGCGTGTTGCAGAACTTGGGGGAAAAGGGGAAAGCCCCCAGTTTAGCACCAAAGGTCCCGGGCAAACTGGGACAGTTGCCATACCAGATGGAGACACTGCTCCGAGACCAGGCAAGCAGGCTGGGAGCGCCCGAGTCCCAGCCCCTGTGGGTCTCCTGCACAGAGGTGCAAAGTCTCCGGGCCCCAAGCAGCCCGGGGAAGGAAATCCCTGCACCTCCTCTGCAGCCAGGCCTCTGGCCCAGGGGGTGTGACCCTCAGTTCTCTTAGGCAAGGGACCTCCAGCCAGCCTGTGGCAGGGATCAGGCCAAAGCTCTGCCCACCCCGCTGCCCGCAAGGACTTATTTGGCCTCTGTCGCCTCACCGAACGCTGCACATGGAGCAGCCTCTGCCAACCAGGGAGGGCTGCATGTTCCCGGGAGGGGAGGGCACTGTCCCAGGCCGGTGCCTGCCTCCCCACCTGAAGGACCGCAGGGCCAGCACGGATCCCATCCCCAGGGTACAGGGGTACCAACCTGGCCCTGACTCCAGCCCTGCAACGGGCACACACGTGGGCATTTAGGGCTGCCCTGGCTCTTGTCCCCAGCAGCGACAGAAGCTGTGATCGAAGCTCTCGCCAGACCCATCCAAGGCACCCAAAGCCCGGGCTCAGTCTCAAGCTCTGGGTGGACTTGGCTGACCCTGAGCAGGCTGAGCCCCCGTCACTAGGAAATTTACCTAAAATCAGGAACTTGCTCACCACTTTGAGTCCCCTCGACGTTGGCTAAACTAATAGTAATTGCATTTAAAAACGTGTCTGCCTTTACTCTTACCTGAGACTTTGGCATTCAAAGCGTCTGTCAGTTCAGTCGTCAAGAGTAGTTCCTGCTGTGTCACATTTAGGTGGGTCTAACCCGACATTCAGGCCAGACGAGGGTCAGGCGAGGGCTGGGTGAGGGCTCAGGCCCAGCTCTGGTTTGTGCTGTCCAGGGTTTGAGTCCCAGGCCCGCTTTGGCCTTTTCACTGGTTTGTGTGTCTCAGTTTCCCCACGAGGACGACCAGAATAGCTAGTGCGTGTTAGCGCTGTCCCCGCGGACCACGAGCACGCGCTGCACGATCTGTTTCCGCCAGCCACGTTCAGCGACTCATTACAACGACCCTCACGATGCTGCCCGCGGGGAGTGTCAGGCCTGGCCCGCCCGGGACCGCGGGGTGCCCCGGCCCCGACGCCACTCCTCTCCCCTGTCCGCCCCGGCCCCGCCCCTCCCGTCCGCGCCCACCCCCCAGCCCCGCGCCGCGGCTCGGCTCGTCCCCCCGCGGCCACACGGGGGCGCAGCCGGACAGCGGGCGAGGGCGGGGAGGGGCGGGAGGACCGGGACGGGGAGAGGACGGAGCGGGGCGGGGAACGGGGCGCCGGGGAGGCGGGGGTCTGGCGTGTGGCGGGGCAGGTGGGGGGGGGGACGGGCAGGTGGAGGATGGGGCGGGAGGCGGGCCCAGGAGGTCGGGCCTCGGGCGAAACATGGGGAGAAGGCCTGAGGGGTCACCGGGAGCGGAGCCTTCAGCCCCGCGGCATTTCCCTGCCAGGGCTGGGGGTGCGCTGGGCCCCACGGCCCCCTGGAAGGGGTGCGGGCTCTCGGGAGCTCCTGCCAAGGCTGCCCCGCCCAGGGCCCCGGGCAGAGGGTCCCAGAGCCGGGCGTGCAGCTGGGGGCGCCGGGCCCACCTGGCAAAGCCCAGGCAGCGCCGGAAAGTGGGAGGCGGGGCCTTTCCCTCCTCCGCGTTTAAGGCTTCAGGTGGCCCTGTGGCCTGGCGGGCCGTGGAAGGCGGAGGACGTGGGTGTGGTGGGCCCTGCCGGGCACCAGGTGCTCCTGCCAGGCCCGGCGCGCGCCAGGCCCCACCCCAGCGCCTGGCCGGGTGCAGACGGGTGCGCTGCTGTCTGCCCAGCCCCCACCCCGCTAGGTCCGTGGCTCAGGGCAGATTCCCAAACCTACCCCAGGATGAGGGCAGCTGCTGCCACACTGCACTGGCTGGTGAGAGGGCGGGGACGTAGGCTCCTTCCTGGGGACCGTCTCCAGCCTGTCTGCCCAGTGCACGCCCGGTGAGGGATGCAACCCGGCGTCTCCCCCAGTGCCCCGTAAGCAGGGTGGGCCCCGTCGGGCTGGCACGGCGTCTCCATCTGAGCCAACCCCGCAACGGCAGGAGCAGCCCCCTCCCCGCTATGACTCAGCACACACACCTGTGCGGTTCAGGCCAGCCCAACAGGTAGAATCTTCTCTTCTCTCCACAAAGGATGAAGGTTTCCCTCGGCAGAGTGAGGCTTCCCAAGGCCCTCAGCAGACCTCATGGTCACCCACATCTCAGACCCGCGGTCTGAGCCTTGGGGCAGGCCCTGCCCCGGGAGAGAAGGGACAGGATGGCAGGACACGGCTGTGGCTCTAGTCAGGTCCCTGCCTGGCTGGGACAGTATGTTTCCCCAGCTGCACTGACCAGTCAGAACTCAGCCGCACTGACCAGTCAGGACGCAACGCCACGGACCAATCAGGACTCAGCTCCACTGACCAATCAGGACTCAGCTGTATCGACCAACCAGGACTCAGCTGCACTGACCAATCAGAACTCAGCCGCACGGACCAATCAGACTCAACCGTATTGACCAATCAGGACGCAACAGCACTGACCAATCAGAGCTCAGCCTTACCGACCAATCAGGACTCAGCCTCACTGACCAATCAGGACACAACTGCACTGACCAATCAGGATTCAGCTGCATTGACCAATCAGGACTCACCTGCACTGACCAATCACCACTCAGCTGTATAGACCAATCAGGACTCAGCTGTACTGACCAATCAGAACTCAGCCTTACTGACCAATCAGGACTCACCTGCACTGACCAATCAGAACTCAGCCTCACTGACCTATCAGGACTCACCTGCACTGACCAATCAGAACTCAGCCTCACTGACCAATCAGAATTCAGCCACATTGACCAATCAGGACTCAGCTGCACTGACCAATAAGAACTCAGCTGTATTGACCAATCAGGACTCAGCTGCACTGACCAATCCAGACACAACTGCAATGACCAATCAGGACTCAGCTGCTCTGACCAATCAGGACAAACTGCTCTGACCAATCAGGACGCAGCTGTATTCACCAATCAGGACTCGGCTGCACTGACCAATCAGAACTCGGCTCTATTGACCAATGAGGACTCAGCTGCACTGACCAATCAGAACTCAGCCGCACTGAGCAATCAGGACACGGCAGCACTGACCAATTAGAATTCAGCCACACTGACCAGTCAGAGCACAACTGCACTGACCTATCAGGACTCAGCTGCACTGTCCAGGTGCTCTGTCCAGCCCTGGCTCCCTTCTGCCTGGACCCCCATCGTGGTGTGGAGGTCGCCCCCCTGCCACCCGGGATGGGAAGGGACCCGCAGTGCCGCCGGCCAGGGTGGCCTCTGCGCACCTGGCTGAGGCATCAGCACCAAGACGGGGTCTGGGGAGGCCTCGGGAGGGTCCTGCCATACCCTGACCTTCGTTCCTATGTCACCGAGGCTGCACAGGAAAGGAGCAGACACATGACGCCAGAGGTGAACAGGCGAGTCATCCTTCCAATGTCACAGAGCACACGATGGGGACTCCTGGGACTGCAGGACACGGTCTGCCATAAGTGTCCAGGGTGACAGGGTCAGACAGTCGGGGGAAGGCATCTTATTTCCAAACTCCTTTTATTTGGGGGACCAGAGAGCAGGCTGTCAACACCCCGATACATTATTAAGAATGTGTCACCCCCACCAGGAGGCTGCCAGGGCCTTCAGAAGGGGTGGCACGTCCTTCAGGCGTGGGGAGGCGGCGTGGGTGCCCGTGCTCATGGCCCATTTGCTATTTTAAAAACTACCCGTGAGAGGAGCCCCCACAGCAGAGCTGCACCCCTCCCACCGCTCTCCTGCAGAGAGACTCGCCCAGGGCCCACGGGGGTCCGCAGGCGAGCCAGGGGCCGGGTCTGCCAGTCACCTCACGCTCTCCATGCAGGAACTGCTGCGGGACCCTGGTTCCCCTTCCCTGGGTGGCCTCTGGGTCTGGAAACCAGCTTGGGTTAGAACTGGGCGCGAAAAGGTCATTTTCCACTTGCCCCCACAAAGGCCACCTCGGGCAGAAGAGCGGTGACGTCCTTTTGTTCTCAGATGTGGGCTCCAGGGTGCCCTCACTCTCCCCAGCTCTGCACCACCTTTTCTTCCTTGTCTACGGCGGTACCACCCTGAAGGCGCCCGGTCTTGGCTCATCTCGGACGCTAAGCAGGGTCAGGCCTGGTTAGCACTTGGTGACCCCACCAACCCCAGGCTTCTGTAAAGGCTGCAGTTGCCCCGCCCTGTGGGCGGAAGTCCTGTGCCAACCCCACATCCACAGCCCTCGCTGCGCTCCCTGACTGCACCTGGACAGACCCGGGGCCGTCCTGGGGCAGGACCCCAGGCACAGGCTCTCTGAATCATCTCTGGGTGTCTGGAATAGGTTCTCTGCTCCGACCTGCAGGGCATTCACACCCTGCTTCCCGAGGTCCTGGGTGCTCCTTGCCCACAGGACTGGCAAATAGTGGCAAAATACTGAAATTGTCACCTACAGGTACATCTGTAGTCAAGTGTGGGAGGCGAGTAAGTAGCTGCTTCTAAGCGTGTTGCAGAACTTGGGGGAAAAGGGGAAAGCCCCCAGTTTAGCACCAAAGGTCCCGGGCAAACTGGGACAGTTGCCATACCAGATGGAGACACTGCTCCGAGACCAGGCAAGCAGGCTGGGAGCGCCCGAGTCCCAGCCCCTGTGGGTCTCCTGCACAGAGGTGCAAAGTCTCCGGGCCCCAAGCAGCCCGGGGAAGGAAATCCCTGCACCTCCTCTGCAGCCAGGCCTCTGGCCCAGGGGGTGTGACCCTCAGTTCTCTTAGGCAAGGGACCTCCAGCCAGCCTGTGGCAGGGATCAGGCCAAAGCTCTGCCCACCCCGCTGCCCGCAAGGACTTATTTGGCCTCTGTCGCCTCACCGAACGCTGCAGATGGTGCAGCCTCTGCCAACCAGGGAGGGCTGCATGTTCCCGGGAGGGGAGGGCACTGTCCCAGGCCGGTGCCTGCCTCCCCACCTGAAGGACCGCAGGGCCAGCACGGATCCCATCCCCAGGGTACAGGGGTACCAACCTGGCCCTGACTCCGGCCCTGCAACGGGCACACACGTGGGCATTTAGGGCTGCCCTGGCTCTTGTCCCCAGCAGCGACAGAAGCTGTGATCGAAGTTCTCGCCAGACCCGTCCAAGCCACCCAAAGCCCGGGCTCAGTCTCAAGCTCTGGGTGGACTTGGCTGACCCTGAGCAGGCGGAGCCCCCGTCACTGGGAAATTTACCTAAAATCAGGAAGTTGCTCACCACTTTGAGTCGCCTCGATGTTGGCTAAACTAATAGTAATTGCATTTAAAAAGGTGTCTGCCTTTACTCTTACCTGAGACTTTGGCATTCAAAGCGTCTGTCAGTTCAGTCGTCAAGAGTAGTTCCTGCTGTGTCACATTTAGGTGGGTCTAACCCGACATTCAGGCCAGACGAGGGTCAGGCGAGGGCTGGGTGAGGGCTCAGGCCCAGCTCTGGTTTGTGCTGTCCAGGGTTTGAGTCCCAGGCCCGCTTTGGCCTTTTCACTGGTTTGTGTGTCTCAGTTTCCCCACGAGGACGACCAGAATAGCTAGTGCGTGTTAGCGCTGTCCCCGCGGACCACGAGCACGCGCTGCACGATCTGTTTCCGCCAGCCACGTTCAGCGACTCATGACAACGACCGTCACGATGCTGCCCGCGGGGAGTGTCAGGCCTGGCCCGCCCGGGACCGCGGGGTGCCCCGGCCCCGACGCCACTCCTCTCCCCTGTCCGCCCCGGCCCCGCCCCTCCCGTCCGCGCCCACCCCCCAGCCCCGCGCCGCGGCTCGGCTCGTCCCCCCGCGGCCACACGGGGGCGCAGCCGGACAGCGGGCGAGGGCGGGGAGGGGCGGGAGGACCGGGACGGGGAGAGGACGGAGCGGGGCGGGGAACGGGGCGCCGGGGAGGCGGGGGTCTGGCGTGTGGCGGGGCAGGTGGGGGGGGGACGGGCAGGTGGAGGATGGGGCGGGAGGCGGGCCCAGGAGGTCGGGCCTCGGGCGAAACATGGGGAGAAGGCCTGAGGGGTCACCGGGAGCGGAGCCTTCAGCCCCGCGGCATTTCCCTGCCAGGGCTGGGGGTGCGCTGGGCCCCACGGCCCCCTGGAAGGGGTGCGGGCTCTCGGGAGCTCCTGCCAAGGCTGCCCCGCCCGGGGCCCCGGGCAGAGGGTCCCAGAGCCGGGCGTGCAGCTGGGGGCGCCGGGCCCACCTGGCAAAGCCCAGGCAGCGCCGGAAAGTGGGAGGCGGGGCCTTTCCCTCCTCCGCGTTTAAGGCTTCAGGTGGCCCTGTGGCCTGGCGGGCCGTGGAAGGCGGAGGAGGTGGGTGTGGTGGGCCCTGCCGGGCACCAGGTGCTCCTGCCAGGCCCGGCGCGCGCCAGGCCCCACCCCAGCGCCTGGCCGGGTGCAGACGGGTGCGCTGCTGTCTGCCCAGCCCCCACCCCGCTAGGTCCGTGGCTCAGGGCAGATTCCCAAACCTACCCCAGGATGAGGGCAGCTGCTGCCACACTGCACTGGCTGGTGAGAGGGCGGGGACGTAGGCTCCTTCCTGGGGACCGTCTCCAGCCTGTCTGCCCAGTGCACGCCCGGTGAGGGATGCAACCCGGCGTCTCCCCCAGTGCCCCGTAAGCAGGGTGGGCCCCGTCGGGCTGGCACGGCGTCTCCATCTGAGCCAACCCCGCAACGGCAGGAGCAGCCCCCTCCCCGCTATGACTCAGCACACACACCTGTGCGGTTCAGGCCAGCCCAACAGGTAGAATCTTCTCTTCTCTCCACAAAGGATGAAGGTTTCCCTCGGCAGAGCGAGGCTTCCCAAGGCCCTCAGCAGACCTCAGGGTCACCCACATCTCGGACCCGCGGTCTGAGCCTTGGGGCAGGCCCTGCCCCGGGAGAGAAGGGACAGGATGGCAGGACACGGCTGTGGCTCTAGTCAGGTCCCTGCCTGGCTGGGACAGTATGTTTCCCCAGCTGCACTGACCAGTCAGAACTCAGCCGCACTGACCAGTCAGGACGCAACGCCACGGACCAATCAGGACTCAGCTCCACTGACCAATCAGGACTCAGCTGTATCGACCAACCAGGACTCAGCTGCACTGACCAATCAGAACTCAGCCGCACGGACCAATCAGACTCAACCGTATTGACCAATCAGGACGCAACAGCACTGACCAATCAGAGCTCAGCCTTACCGACCAATCAGGACTCCCCTGCACTGACCAATCAGAACTCAGCCTTACTGACCAGTCAGGGCACAACTGCACTGACCAATCAGGATTCAGCTGCATTGACCAATCAGGACTCACCTGCACTGACCAATCAGAACTCAGCTGTATAGACCAATCAGACTCAGCTGTACTGACCAATCAGAACTCAGCCTTACTGACCAATCAGGACTCACCTGCACTGACCAATCAGAACTCAGCCTCACTGACCAATCAGGACACAACTGCACTGACCAATCAGGACTCAGCTGCACTGACCAATCAGAATTCAGCCACATTGACCAATCAGGACTCAGCTGCACTGACCAATCCAGACACAACTGCAATGACCTATCAGGACTCAGCTGCGCTGACCAATCAGGACAAACTGCTCTGACCAATCAGGACGCAGCTGTAATCACCAATCAGGACTCGGCTGCACTCACCAATCAGAACTCGGCTCTATTGACCAATGAGGACTCGGCTGCACTGACCAATCAGAACTCAGCCGCACTGAGCAATCAGGACACGGCAGCACTGACCAGTCAGGGCACAACTGCACTGACCTATCAGGACTCAGCTCCACTGTCCAGGTGCTCTGTCCAGCCCTGGCTCCCTTCTGCCTGGACCCCCATCGTGGTGTGGAGGTCGCCCCCCTGCCACCCGGGATGGGAAGGGACCCGCAGTGCCGCCGGCCAGGGTGGCCTCTGCGCACCTGGCTGAGGCATCAGCACCCAGGCGGGGTCTGGGGGAGGCCTCGGGAGGGTCCTGCCATACCCTGACCTTCGTTCCTATGTCACCGAGGCTGCACAGGAAAGGAGCAGACACATGACGCCAGAGGTGAACAGGCGAGTCATCCTTCCAATGTCACAGAGCACATGATGGGGACTCCTGGGACTGCAGGACATGGTCTGCCATAAGTGTCCAGGGGTGACAGGGTCAGACAGTCGGGGGAAGGCATCTTACTTCCAAACTCCTTTTATTTGGGGGACCAGACAGCAGGCTGTCAACACCCCGATACATTATTAAGAATGTGTCACCCCCACCAGGAGGCTGCCAGGGCCTTCAGAAGGGGTGGCAGGTCCTTCAGGGCGTGGGGAGGCGGCGTGGGGTGCCCGTGCTCATGGCCCATTTGCTATTTTAAAAACTACCCGTGAGAGGAGCCCCCACAGCAGAGCTGCACCCCTCCCACCGCTCTCCTGCAGAGAGACTCGCCCGTGCCCACGGGGGTCCGCAGGTGAGCCAGGGGCCGGGTCTGCCAGTCACCTCGCGCTCTCCATGCAGGAACTGCTGCGGGACCCTGGTCCCCCTTCCCTGGGTGGGCTCTGGGTCTGGAAACCAGCTTGGGTTAGAACTGGGCGCGAAAAGGTCATTTTCCACTTGCCCCCACCAAGGCCACCTCGGGCAGAAGAGCGGGTGACGTCCTTTTGTTCTCAGATGTGGGCCCCAGGGTGCCCTCACTCTCCCCAGCTCTGCACCACCTTTTCTTCCTTGTCTACGGCGGTACCACCCTGAAGGCGCCCGGTCTTGGCTCATCTCGGACGCTAAGCAGGGTCAGGCCTGGTTAGCACTTGGTGACCCCACCAACCCCAGGCTTCTGTAAAGGCTGTAGTTGCCCCGCCCTATGGGGGGAAGTCCTGTGCCAACCCCACATCCACAGCCCTCGCTGCGCTCCCTGACTGCACCTGGACAGACCCGGGGCCGGTCCTGGGGCAGGACCCCAGGCACAGGCTCTCTGAGTCATCTCTGGGTGTCTGGAATAGGTTCTCTGCTCCGACCTGCAGGGCATTCACACCCTGCTTCCCGAGGTCCTGGGTGCTCCTTGCCCACAGGACTGGCAAATAGTGGCAAAATACTGAAATTGTCACCTACAGGTACATCTGTAGTCAAGTGTGGGAGGCGAGTAAGTAGCTGCTTCTAAGCGTGTTGCAGAACTTGGGGGAAAAGGGGAAAGCCCCCAGTTTAGCACCAAAGGTCCCGGGCAAACTGGGACAGTTGCCATACCAGACGGAGACACTGCTCCGAGACCAGGCAAGCAGGCTGGGAGCGCCCGAGTCCCAGCCCCTGTGGGTCTCCTGCACAGAGGTGCAAAGTCTCCGGGCCCCAAGCAGCCCGGGGAAGGAAATCCCTGCACCTCCTCTGCAGCCAGGCCTCTGGCCCAGGGGGTGTGACCCTCAGTTCTCTTAGGCAAGGGACCTCCAGCCAGCCTGTGGCAGGGATCAGGCCAAAGCTCTGCCCACCCCGCTGCCCGCAAGGACTTATTTGGCCTCTGTCGCCTCACCGAACGCTGCACATGGAGCAGCCTCTGCCAACCAGGGAGGGCTGCATGTTCCCGGGAGGGGAGGGCACTGTCCCAGGCCGTGCCTGCCTCCCCACCTGAAGGACCGCAGGGCCAGCACGGATCCCATCCCCAGGGTACAGGGGGTACCAACCTGGCCCTGACTCCAGCCCTGCAACGGGCACACACGTGGGCATTTAGGGCTGCCCTGGCTCTTGTCCCCAGCAGCGACAGAAGCTGTGATCGAAGCTCGCGCCAGACCCGTCCAAGGCACCCAAAGCCCGGGCTCAGTCTCAAGCTCTGGGTGGACTTGGCTGACCCTGAGCAGGCTGAGCCCCCGTCACTAGGAAATTTACCTAAAATCAGGAACTTGCTCACCACTTTGAGTCCCCTCGACGTTGGCTAAACTAATAGTAATTGCATTTAAAAACGTGTCTGCCTTTACTCTTACCTGAGACTTTGGCATTCAAAGCGTCTGTCAGTTCAGTCGTCAAGAGTAGTTCCTGCTGTGTCACATTTAGGTGGGTCTAACCCCGACATTCAGGCCAGACGAGGGTCAGGCGAGGGCTGGGTGAGGGCTCAGGCCGAGCTCTGGTTTGTGCTGTCCAGGGTTTGAGTCCCAGGCCCGCTTTGGCCTTTTCACTGGTTTGTGTGTCTCAGTTTCCCCACGAGGACGACCAGAATAGCTAGTGCGTGTTAGCGCTGTCCCCGCGGACCACGAGCACGCGCTGCACGATCTGTTTCCGCCAGCCACGTTCAGCGACTCATTACAACGACCGTCACGATGCTGCCCGCGGGGGAGTGTCAGGCCTGGCCCGCCCGGGACCGCGGGGGTGCCCCGGCCCCGACGCCACTCCTCTCCCCTGTCCGCCCGGCCCCGCCCCTCCCGTCCGCACCCACCCCCCAGCCCCGCGCCGCGGCTCGGCTCGTCCCCCCCGCGGCCACACGGGGGCGCAGCCGGACAGCGGGCGAGGGCGGGGCGGGGCGGGAGGACCGGGACGGGGAGAGGACGGAGAGGGGCGGGGGAACGGGGCGCCGGGGAGGCGGGGGTCTGGCGTGTGGCGGGGCAGGTGGGGGGTGGACGGGCAGGTGGAGGATGGGGCGGGAGGCGAGCCCAGGAGGTCGGGCCTCGGGCGAAACATGGGGAGAAGGCCTGAGGGGTCACCGGGAGCGGAGCCTTCAGCCCCGCGGCATTTCCCTGCCAGGGCTGGGGGTGCGCTGGGCCCCACGGCCCCCTGGAAGGGGTGCGGGCTCTCGGGAGCTCCTGCCAAGTCTGCCCCGCCCGGGGCCCCGGGCAGAGGGTCCCAGTGCCGGGCGTGCAGCTGGAGGCGCCGGGACCACCTGGGAAAGCCCAGGCAGCGCCGGGGAAACGGTGGAGGCGGGGCCTTTCCCTCCTCCGCCTTTAAGGCTTCAGGTGGCCCTGTGGCCTGGCGGGCCGTGGAAGGCGGAGGAGGTGGGTGTGGTTGGGCCCTGCCGGGCACCAGGTGCTCCTCCCAGGCCCCAGCGCGCGCCAGGCCCCACACCAGCGCCTGGCCGGGTGCAGACGGGTGCGCTGCTGTCTGCCCAGCCCCCACCCCGCTAGGTCCGTGGCTCAGGGCAGATTCCCAAACCTACCCCAGGATGAGGGCAGC